>NW_010124643.1:26033-38455 GCF_000699245.1 Pterocles gutturalis
TACAATATACTACCAGCTGTCCCATAGGAGAAAACCTCATGCTATTCTAATGGAATAAAAGTTGAATTCCAGACAGTGAAATACTAAATATCAACCTACAGCCTGAAATGACCATTCCTGTTAGAAGGAAAACTAGGCGAGGTGGGTACTGTGTAGATATTTGTGTTCTTAATATTTCAATGCTCAGAGATCACGTTTGGAGGTAACACTTTGCACTTTCCATAACTGCAAACAGAAGGCTGGAATCACAGCAAAACGCAGCAATCTGATACAAGTCCCCTACACGTTACCATACAGCTGGGAATGGCAACGAGGGAGAACTGTGCGGCTTCTTGCATGCTATGCACAGTTTCCTCAACATCAACTCCAGCATCCTGTCCTCATCATACTTGGAGACTGAGACTTACACAAGCCTCCTACAATTTGACATATCTTGTGCGCGTATAGTCACAGAACACGCATTCTCTCCAAAGGTAACGCAGATCAGTATCAAGTGACAGAAATGCAGAAAAAAGTTTAATTTGCTGTGTCACCATGGTGGTATAAAGTTTTCATTTTTCCAAGATCTAAGAGTCTCTCCTCTCTCCTGATCACTGGCTAGAAATTGCTGAGAAATGTGAATAGATATTGCTAAAGCACAAGAAAATATTATGGAAAAGGGAACACCAATTCATACAGTTAAACTAGCTTGTTTAATCCTCTGTCAGAAACACACACTTGAAAAATAATATACTGAAGCAATGACTTATATGATAACTTCTAAATTTTCATTATTTGCAGTCAAGTGAGAAAGCAATTTTCTATTCCAAACTGCATTGCTGCACTGAAGTGCTAAATATAAACCTCTATGCCACATATTTAACTGAGCATGACTTAGCAATATTAAACTCTAGAAGGCATTTTCTATATCACCAACATAAATTAAATTGTTTAGAAAGAAGCAAGCAGTAGTGTAATATGGACAAATCTATGTAGCTGGAATAATCGTCACTTTACGCTTTAACCACTCCTGACTCCCCCTTTCTCCCCCCAAAAGGGCAACAGAGGAGGAGCTGGCCTTGTTTTTGCCCGGCTCTCCTAACGGTCTAATCAAATGGACACCTGGAGCAAGTCCTCAAAAGCTAAGGATATAGATTCACTTCCTTAAATTAATTATAATATTATGTAAAAAAAAAAAAAAATAAATCCCCAAAACCAGCAGCAATATGCTCACCATTATACTGAAGAAGTGAAAACTTTTGGAATCAAATGCTTCATTTCCTCCTGTACCACGAAACTAATACTTGAGTCAGCTGACGCGCTGCATGCTGTCCTGCATAGCATGCTGATGTAGCTAGCGCTAGCTTTAAAAAAAAAAAAAAAAAAAGGGGGGGGGGGGGAAACCACTGTGCAGAATGCCAAGTCTCTAGAGACCACTTGCTCAACCTCTTACTACAGTATATAAAACAAGCTGCAGACTTAATGTAACAAATGCCTCAGCAATTATTTCACATATGACAGTGTAGTTCTCTGAATACAGGAGATTCAGTTACTGTATTTTTTCTTTGTTTAAGTTAATGCATTGTAGTTACAGCAACCCCACTGCCAGAAAGTAATATACTCTAGGCACTGGCTTGGTTCAACAGGACACAATCAGTTAATAAAATCAGATATCTGCCTGAAGTGCTTTGTTTATGTTCAAATTTAGAGAGAGTCCCCAAATAGCACAAATACAGGAGTACCTTAAAAACATTTTTCAACATGGAAGTCTTAGTGCGTAATTACGGTTGCTTTTGTAATTCCAACACGAAAGGCTTAAACCTCATGATTATCTGGGAAGATTATTTAAACTACTGACCCATATTTCTACTAACCCTTTTCTCTCATTGAAACTACAAAGGACAGCACATCATTTTTTTTTAAGTTGTACTTTTCATTTTGCATAACAAAACTTCCTCTACACCAAACACATTTTATTCTGTTCTACTGTTTCCAGTATATTTAAATTTCCTTCCCCTGCTTTAACTTACATCCAGTTCCACCAAAAGTTTTTCTTTTTGGCTTTTCATCAGCTGGCTGTAGCAAGGGAAGGATTACATAAAGGATAGGTGTTATGTTACTGGCATAGGAGTGACCATGCTAACAGATAAAATTAAGCTTCTGAACTCACCCAGCATGAACAAGAACAGTCAATCTGACTGCTGGAGTTAATAGGACTCCAATAGCCAGTGTCTTGCTTACTGACCAACATGACTCTATTCAGAGCAAATTTAATGTAGTTCTGCATAACAAGGAATGAGAACAATTGGGGGGGGGGAAAAAAAAAAGCAAAGCTCACACACATTTTTATATATACATACATACACACACATACATAAAAATGTTTGGGGTTTTTCTGGGTCCCCCCACACGCATATATATGTAATACAGAACCTTGAATCAAAGCTCTTTTTAACATGCTCTACTTTGAAAGCAGAGCAGTCAGAAATGACAAGTGGCAACTCATTAGCTTAAAGCAATCCAATTGCTTTGGTATGTATGTTCACACCCTTGTACAGCTGCAGAAAATGTTCCCAAAAATATTAAATCTGTAAATTCAGTTACTTCTGAAGTATTTTTATGAATTTAAAATAATCAGTTTAATTAATTGTGAACAAAACACAAAACAAAAATTATGCACACCAAATCCAAACCCACTACAACCTGTTGCCCATGTTAACAGTGGGCACTGGTTTCTATGTTCTGAGAGTTTTTAGTAAGATGCTCCTCTCAGATTCCTGACAAATCACTAATTGTTGTTGACATTCATCTCTGCTAGTAGGTTACTCCTGAACGTTGCAAACAAGCACTGCATGGTCACCATTCAGGAGATTTAATTAGTTTTTCCTGAATTTGATTACAAATGTTCATGCACCACTATTATTTCATGTAGTTATTCTATGGAACTCTATGACAGCACTGGTCAGAAAAATTTTTCATTTTCATGGAGCTTTTACCCCTCCCCATCCCCAATAATGATGTCTAGTTATGGCTCTCATACTTCCATACAAAAAATGCCATGCAAATATACACATTGTTCTGCAGATCTGCACACACACAACAGCCAAAAGTTCTGGACAAAAAAAAGGAAAATCAAGTTGTGATAGCCAGTATTTAGAAGGAGCTTTCCACATCTGACGTACCGTAAGTATATACACAGAAACTGAAAAATTCCATCAGATGATACAACTCAAAGGGAAGGGTTGTTTTTGGGGGTGGGTTGTTTTGGTTTGGGAGTTTGGGGGTTTTCAGGTTTTTTGCTTCTAGCCTAACGTAAGTTAATCGCCTTCCTCCAGAAGCTTTGAACTGTGTACTATAAATATTTACTAAATATGACTTGTTCCTTCAGACCTGTAAGAAGGTATGAGGAAAGTTCCTTGTTGCTCTTTAAGCTTTTTGAGAAGACAAAAGCACTACACTTCATTTTACTCTAACAAATAACCAGTCATTTTCTCTTCGGTTTTTGAGAGCTTTCTTGCATATACTTTTAAAACAAATCCTCATTTCAGTTCCCCAAATGCACGGAATTGTTTAAGTTGGAAAGAACCTCTGCAGATCATCTAGTCCAAACCCCTGCTGAATCAGGATCAGCTAGAGCAGAATACAGACACTCCTTTCACAGAATACAAGTTCAAACAATATAGAAATTAACGTAAATCAATGTATTCATAGTTCCAAATGATTCTTTTAACAGGTCATTGGACTCTCCAGACAGAGACGATACTCTGACCGTAGTGTACCAGGTCTGTTTTCCTGGCATGTAGCCTGTCACCAAGAGCAGGATTAGGTAGCTGTTCTATATGAATCAGCTGTTAAGCCATGTGTACTGAATAAGGCACAAAATGTGATTCATTGCAGCCACACGTCTATTTCTATTTTGTAGAATGATGAGAGCTAGATAAAAGTCTAGGTTTCCATTTTCTAACAGTCTGATACAGTATAATACATCTGGTTACAAGTACTCTCAAAAGAGGTACTCAAGAGATAGAAAGACCAAGAAAAGGACTAACAAAAAAAAAATCCCTAACCCCAAGATCATCACTAAATAAATAAATGAATAAATAAATAAATAAACCCACCAAAACAGCAGCCTCCCTGGGGTGTTCAATCCAGGTAGAGTTCAAAGGAATAAAACAAGATTTCAGTTTGCATTACAGGATTTTCCTCCACTATAATAAGGTAGACAACACTAAGAAATATTTAGAATATGTATTTGTACAACACCTTTTTGACCCTTCAGTAGTGAGAACACAAATCTTTTATCTTTTCTCTTGAATACATAAAGATTTACAACAAAGACATCAGACCAGTCAGAAAAACAAATTCTATTTATTAACTTCTCTTCCGGAGCTCACCAATACTTGATCCAAGTAATCTTCAAGAGATGTGTGACCTTAGAATATCAATTTCCAAGCAAACTGACTTGATATGACAAAAAGCCAATCTCAGGCAATACCAGAGCAAAAGCTCTTCAAGACAAAAATACTTTCTTGCAACTCCCTTAGTCCTGTCTTCTATCCTAAAATAGCATCAGAAAATGTAAATCACGTATCTAGGATCAGGCTCAGATTTCAGAGCTGTAATTCACTACTTCACACTGCACATTCTAAGAGAGAGATAATAGCATGTTATTTACTAATTCTAGATAAAATCAACATGCCATCCCTAAATGTAGGTTACTAGAGCAGTTATCTGACTTCTGTTATTTAAAACTTAATTCTTGTAGTGGGTTACACTGAGATAAAAGTTATTTCCCCAAGAAAGGATAATTCCTCTCAGGAAACTATTCTTCTTGATTATTATTCATCACTTATACACAAACATGCTGACTTCAAAGACAGAAAAGACTTACCATCCTTGTAAGCAGTGCTGCTTTGAGATTTCACTTAATCACAGTACTTCAGCTTGCAGATGCTGAAATGTTCTTATCTATATCATCAATGAAGCAGGAGAAATTTTTAAAAGTGTGTTCCCACCAATTATGCAAAAGTTATTTTCTGCACCAAGTGAAATACAGAAGGGACACTTGAAATTTCCTCCGTAAGTGCTCTGCGATATTCACGGAAGTCTGCTTGTGCATATGATAAAAATTCATAATGGGCCCCAATTCAATTTTTTCGGGAAAATTATATTTCTACATTAGCGAAAATTATGATCTAATAACATTGTTCTGTGATGAAACACAAGCTGTTATTCAGGAGATCTCTGTAACTAACTTCTCTGGCATTTTCATGGCCATGGCTGTGTATCTGAAATATTGCACTGCATTCTCCCTCGAAGACATCCATACGCAAACTTTCCTTCTGCCCCAGACTTATCAGAAGAGCTGCTGGCAAGAGAACTGCCTTGCCTCATTTCATTCATATTATCGTTGGGAGTACACACAAGGTGAAATAACTTTCAAACATACCGAACGCCTACTTTCAGCCTCCAAGACAAAATGATCTCTATTCTAGCAAATATTTAAATACAAGAAACACAAGACAAGCACTTATCTACTTTTGCTGGCTTGATGTGAACTGAGAAACAAATGCCCCAAAAAAATGTCATGAAGCAACTTCTGTGTACACTACGCTCCCACAAAGAGCTTGTAATAGTTTTACTCTCTCATGTTTACCTTGGCAAGACAAAATAATTTAAATTTTTTGTATAGTATCTGAAGTTACAAAACACAGGCTAATGTAGTTTGCCAAATTCAATACCACAGAGCTTACATAGTGTATGAATGGAGAAAGAAGGAAACTTTTGAAGCCAGTTAATTTGATAATATAGAGCCAATACAAATTCTCTTAAACCAATACAAATTAAATCATCATAGAAAAACAATGACTGGTTGGAAATAATAGAACTCTATGGTGCCTTCTCACAGAAGAAGCTGAGTGACATCAGTCCTAGCTCCATTTTTTTTCAAAACATACATCTTGCCTAAAATTCTTCTTAGATCCTGATTAATTTTAAAATCCTTTCCTAAACAATGCTGTGTGTTCTACAGAGATAGCATTTCCCTTTCCAGAAGGTCAATTGCATACAACCCAGAAGGAAGATAATATTTCACTGCTTTTGTGCATTGTTTTGGGATTTCCTGGAAAATAATTCTGAGTAATCATACTGAGACACACAGAAATGCTTATGACTTAGCAAGCCAGGATATACGCATCAAGAAGCATTCTGGTTGTTTCAGAACCTTAACTCAATTTTTTTTGCTTTAATAAATATGGACTTTTCAACAGCAACTTCAGCATTTCATATTTCTGACTTGTTAAGATCACTTTTACACAATTTGCTTCGTTTTTATGATGTCCTTTATCTTTACATTAACAATGTTCATCCCAGCATTTAGCTACCCTCCTTACAGGGCTTTTTTGTCTAATATTTTCACTTATTCTAAAAAAAAAAAAGTCAAGAGAATATTCGGCACTTCCTTTACGCATCTCTTGTTCACGTCAGTTCTAGTTAAATGAAGATGCGTACATTAAAACACTTAACAAACCATCTAATATTTACTATCTGATTCCCAGGTACCCCAGCATAGTGGTCAGAGTATGTTACCTAATTAATGTTGGCTTACATCAGAGAAGCAGAGAACAGCAGAAATAGACGAGTGATTAAAATGAATTTTAAATCATCTAGTTAATCTGGCATCCTACGTAAGAAGAAAAGAAACATAGTCCCTGCATTGTGGGCTCCTTTTGCCTCAGTTCTCACACATCACTACTGCCAAGTGCAAGACAGATTATGCAATAGTGCCTTGGTCTAACTGGCACACAGATACCATAATCTTTGGAGGCTACAATAGTTGGCCAGAGTAACCCATCAATAAAAATATTCTCAGATATGGAGAATCATAACCAATTGATTAATTTGGCCTGATTAGGAGCTTACTTCTTCAAACAGGGTTTATGTGCAGAACTGTAGTAACTGCATGGAAAGTTTGACAGTTCGGCACTTTGAGCAAGAAAGATGACAAATACTAAGAAAATCTCAACCCTATCTTATTTTAGACACATCTCAAATTTGTGCTGAAAGCAAGGTACATCTGAGAACAAGATTACCATTTCAAATTTTTAACAACACTGTTCAGTAGAGCCACGCTTGTTTTAAGTGCTCCCATGTGATAACACAGGTATCAGAAGGGTCATATTCCCCCCTTCGTAATTCAAAACAAGCAAAGCCAATGCTCCAAGTAACAGCATACCCACATCTGACTACATTTCAAATAAATTACTGTTATGAGGTTTCACCAATCATGTTTCAGTTACCTCTTAGAACAGTGGGACGGAAGGCATGGTTTGCTTTTGTCAAATACATTATAGGGGTCTTTCAAAATTCAGTATGGAATCTATTAACAAAGACTAATTCCTACTTCAACATGCTGTACATTGTTTCACATGGCAGTTAGCAATTCTGAGAGCCTGATTAGTTCAGAAACGGACCACACTGCCTGAACCCCACTGGGACATGTCTTGAGACATCAGCAGCATTAGGCACTAGCAGTGTCTCAGTACGCGCTGGGGAACAGCATAAGCGAAGTGGTCACCTACAGGCACAGAAGGAAAGACTCTGGGAGATGTGGTTTCATCAGTGCAGAAAGTAAGATACATATGAAGTAGTCTCTTATGCTCATTCTTAAAAGGTCCTCATGCAGTTCAGCAGAAAAAAGATACACTGATTGCTTTAACTGAAACTCTAGCACCACCTTGTAGCGGATTTCACATGTAATACCACAAGTGTTCAATGAATGAATTATGACATAGGAACTGCAGTAACACAGCTGAAAACCTGCTTGCTCCATTGAGCAATGCAACCTTTAGCAGAAAACTAGCCAAAAGGTAATTAAGCTTGGATTTATTGCCAATGAATGGGCAACATGAGGAATTTCACTATTATTAGTAGGAAATAATCTACTGAAAAGTCATATACCCATCAGTCTCAACAAGTAACCTCTAATTTCAAGTCTTGCTCAGGCAGTAGCCACCTTGCAAAAACACAACACAGGTTAATTTCTAAACTCCTTTTTTATACTAAAGTTCTGAGTCTCAAAGATACTGCTTTCTGTCTTATTACTGACAAGTTTCATTATTCAAATCCAAAATAATTTACAGACTTTCAGAATTAGGGGACTTTAAAAAAAAAACCAAACTCAGAAACTATACATGAACAAACTGATCTTCTTAGTTTTAGGCATACCAGACAGGAATGGAAAAAAAAAAAAAAAAAAAACCCACAGCAAAAAGACCCCACTAACCAAAAGAAGTCATTTAGTGCTGACAGCAACAGTTGTTTTTACTTAAAACTTGAGGCAGTAATTTCAGGATAAAATTTATTATTTTCCTCACAGGACGTTTACATAAATATTCCCCAGTCCTAAACAGCTGGGTTTTTTTAACCAATATTTCATTAGAATGGATACCCTTACTTTCCCAGGTTAATTGCAAACCACCATTTTAAAATTTCTTCTGCAATTCATCAGGATAAGAATGAAGATATCTTAAGTCCCTACTCAAGGTCAACATTAACAAACTTTTTAAAATTTGAACAATTCTTCAGCACATCTCTGAACTGCTATTTATACTCCAAAACAAGTGTTTTGGAAAAAAAAAAAACTTTAGAACTGCAGTAAGAAAAGCGATTGATTAATATGTTAAAGCACTTGTCTTAAAACTTCTTCTCACCATCATTCCATCTTCATTTTCTGGCAAGTTGCAACACATTTTCATATGCTCTGCTTCTGACTGCATCATAAGCATCTGCAGCCAAAGATTCATAGGAATATACACAACTTGAGAGACCAAAATGCTTTGTCAAACAAAAAATGCTGTCCTCAGACCACTCATACATAAACAGTTTGCATTCTTACATATCCCAGGTAGTATCTGTCAAAATCAGGCTTCCTCTCACAAAAGCACCTAGTCCACAACATGCTTTGCCGCTGCAAGACACAGTGCATACTCCGTAACTTAGGAAATGTTTTAGAAATAAACACCAAACTGTTGGCTTTTTGAAGTCAAATGTTTGTTTCCTGCACCATAAAATTGTAACTAGAATCTTGGATTTCTGGCTCAGACTAGTGTTTTGCAGCATTGCTCTTTTTAGTAAGAGACAAAAAACTGAATGCAAACAAAACTAAGTTACCAAATAAAGTGCTCCCTAGGAATGAATACTATGTAAATGAAAATCCACAAGAGACAAGATTTCAAAATATTTATTTCACCCATTAAATTAAAGACTGACAAAACAGTGTTTACTGTTATCAAGTTAATTTTCACCTAAACTATTTTATGACTGCCTCTCCCCATCAAGCATCTTTTTGAAGTGATCACTCAATTTTAGGGCCTTTGATTACTGGTAGGGGGGTGGAGGCAGACTGTCTGCAACTTCTCAACGTGTTACTAGTTTAAGTAATTAAATATAAATATCAAAATTGTGGTACCTAGATCTTTGTCATTTCCTATGGGAGTTAGAAAAGTTTTTATTAACCCTCAATATCCTTTCACCCTGTGTTCATTTTTCCCCCTAAAACAGATCAGGCTGCAGAATCCTAAAATCTTTATTCAATTATCTCCCTATTTTGGGGGTTTTGTTTGTTTATGTGTACACATACATGTGTATATATACTCTCTCTACAGAAACACACAGGGTAAACATTCTATTTCACTTAAACACAATTTTTTAAATACACTGTGACTTCTTTTGGTTACTCCCAATCACAGAGCTACCTCAATCTTGCTTGCTGTGCTCCAATGCTACGGTTGAAAGAAGAGGCTGGGCAGGAAGAACAAGTGTTCTGTATCCATGTGAGAATATTGGTATTTCCATATCCACCTACTTTGAAAAAAGATCCCAGAAAAATAGAAAAACTATAAGCAAGCTCCAGAACTGCCCATGGGGACTACTGCCAGACCCCTTGCCAGAAGAAAAACCTCCAAGAACAACGCTGCTAGTGGACATATTTATGAAATCCTAATGAACACATCTGACTTCTACCTATTTGGCAGAAAAGTAGCTCCACAGGCAAACAATTTCAGATTATTCAAAACATAATTTAAAAAAATTCAAGTGTCACTGAAAAAAAATGTATTTATTTGTATCTCAAGAGACTTTATAAACACTCCTCACACACCACTAATCATCAATTTCAGCTACAGGTACTTTTATCTTCTTGTAAAGATTAAATCATGAATATTGCACGGAGCAGCTTGAATGCTTCAGCAGAAATAGTATTTTAACATTATGTTTCACAGTCCAAAAACTACCAATTATTCCCATCAGATTAGCACACAAACATAAGCACAGAGCTGATGTAGCAAATGTGTTTGAAAAGCAGAAAGAAAAGATACAAGTCACTTTAAAATATCACCAGCATCAAAGCAAGATCACCCTTGCCCACAACCCCCAGGCAAGGAAAAAAAAAAAATTATACATATTTCTCTCTTATGCAATACACGTGTTAAACAACCTACAAAACGGCTTTAAGTAACAACTTTTTTTAAAGGTTTAGAGGTTCCACCCTGTGTTTGAAAATACAAAAAAATAATGACCTACAATTTTGTTAAAGGCAAGAAACATGCAAGCTTAATTGTCTGAGCATGCAACAGAAGTAAAAATAGCCTGAAATAACGCAAGTCTATACGTTGTAATTATAGGCTTATGTTGAACGATAAAAATCTGACAAGGTGGCAGGAATCAAAGCAGTAAGTTACTTGTTCAACATTTCAGATCACACATCTTTCTGTTCTTTCAAAACCCTAGTTGAACGGTTTCTTTCCTTCTTCTTCTGTTTTAGATTATACAAACTTTTAAGTGGAAGCAGACTAGGGACTATTAATAAATTTACCTCCTTCCTTTTTCTTTTCAACTAGATATCTCTATATAATAGAAATATACCTCTAAGTGATGCTCCTTAATTTCCAGTTATGTGAAGATGCATCAAGAGAGTAATTTCTAAAGCTAAAAATTGATCATCAGTATTCCTGGAGTCTGAGACTACTACTTTTTGTTGTTCATAAAATGAATTTGAATATGTAGATTGTCATATCCTCAAGAAACACATTACTTCTTGCAATTATTTCTTCTTATTTGCTTAATCTTTAAATTAACTTTTACAGTAGTCAGAGTGCTGACCTCAGTATTCTGCAACTATGAGAGCAGAGCAAATTACCAACAAAATTATATTTTGCATCACTTTTTTAGGATAATAAGTAATGGGAAAATGAGAGTTCAGAAATTTCCCAATTAGTCAATTAGCATTTTAGAACTGAACAAATGCTCAAGTAGCTTCACAAACAGTAATCCACTATATGACAGCAATGCCGCTGAAGGTAGTGGTGGTGTGGGAGTGGGAATAACTACACAAATCAACCCCATTTCCTTCATTATTCTTGGCCACATACCTTCCTCACTTTTGCTAGCACAAGTGTCTGTGCTACAAATCATACCAAGAAACCTCTCTGGGTTAATGTTTCCTCCACCCCAACCAGGTTAATCTCAGGAAACTGTTTCACTTTCCCAATCCAGTTCTCCACACAACTACTAGGAAGCTGTATGGAGCAGTAACGCAACCACACTGCATAGGCAGGATGGAGTTTCTTCTTACCGTAGTGACAGATAAGAGGATTTGTAGTACTGCAGACTAAAATATAGACTTTCTAATTTTTGCTGTCTGAAGAATCTCCCTGGAGAGCTTTCATTGACCTGTGCTACAGACTACTTTTTCTTTCTCAACATTTCTTTCAACAGTCTCTCCCTTTCGCCACTTTTCCATTAAGCTACATAGCATCTGGGGCCTCTGGTATCTTCCTTCAACCTGCTGCCATCCCCTCTCCTCATCTTCTTCAGTCAGTGCACTTCAACTCCACTTCTACTCAATTATATAATCTGGAAAGTGAACATTTGCTACTATACATTGCATTTTATTTAGCAACTCTGGATTACACATACAGCATGCACAAAGATGGCTTTCTGCCCAAATATTCCATGGCTTGCCACTCAGACACAACAAAAAGATTTAGAATTTTAAGAAATCTCTTTATGCAAACCTTTATGGTAATTTCAACACGAACTGGTACATTGCAACTGTCCCTGACAAGAACAGGTAAGGGCCAGAAAGGAAAGCATGACATTACACAGTACAGAATCTTTTGTGAAATCCTGCTGCCATACAGAGATTTCATAATTTCCTAAAGAAAAATAAAGAACTCTCAAAGAACTCTTGGGTAACTTCCATTTTAAGAAGCCACAAATTAAAAGATAAGCATCACAAGCTAAATATATCTAACACAAAGAAGGGCATGAAGTCTCAAGAATCTATTAAATAGTCCAAACTTACTTCATCAGAAGCAGAGCGAAGACACTGGACAGCAGCCTGTTTTTTCATTTCCTCTAGTGTTAGATCAGAGCACTTTTTC
>NW_010124644.1:0-482 GCF_000699245.1 Pterocles gutturalis
GTTTGGAGGTGTGGGGGGTGTTGGGGATTTGGTGTGTGCAGATTTTGTGAGTGCAGTGTGGACTTTTAGGGGGTGCAGGGTTTGTGAGTGCAGCGTGTGACGATGTGGGGCTGTAGGGTTTGCACATTTAGTGTGGGAGTTGGCAGGGGTGCAGGGTTTGGTTTGCAGTGCAGGAGTTTGGCGGGATGAAGGGCTTTGGGGTGCAGTGTGGGTGTTCCGGGGCTAGCAGGGTCTGGGGGTGCAGTGTGGAAGTACGGGAGGGTGCAGGCTTTTGGGGTTCAGTGTTTGAATTCGGAGTGGTGCAGTGTGTGAATTTGCAGGGGTGCAGGGTTTGGTTTGCAGTGCAGGAGTTTGGCGGGATGAAGGGCTTTGGGGTGCAGTGTGGGTGTTCCGGGGCTAGCAGGGTCTGGGGGTGCAGTGTGGAAGTACGGGAGGGTGCAGGCTTTTGGGGTTCAGTGTTTGAATTCGGAGTGGTGCAGTGT
>NW_010124645.1:0-544 GCF_000699245.1 Pterocles gutturalis
TCTGCTTGTGCCTTTCTTTTGCTTTTTCTTTCTTTTTCTGCCTTTAATTTTTTTAATTTTTTTTCTTCCCTTTTGCAAAATCCTTAGAGCTTTTGTCGTGGCTCTCAGTATTCGCCTTCGCCCGGAAGCTGCTCTGCTGCCGTGCTGAGCGCCGGGCCCTACCCAAAACCCCCCAAAAAGCGTTTTCCTGGGTGGGGGGCAGCACCACTCTCTGGGTGCTGGGGATGGTGCTGAGCTCCGGCTCTCTGAGCGGCCGGTTCCCCAAGTGCCACCCTCCCTGTCCCACAAGGATGGGATGCAGGGGTCACTGCTGGAGCCAGGGATGCACAGGGGTCCCCGTGGCACCTGGGGGACTGTCCCTATGGTTCCCAGACAGGGGGGTCCTGGTGGCACCTGAATGGTCCTGTGGTCCCTGGACACAGGGGTCCTGGTGGCACCTGGGGAGAATGGCTCTGTAGTCCCCAGACGGGGGTCCTGGTGGCACCCAGGGCACTGTCCCTATGGTCCCCAGACATGGGGGTCCTGGTGGCACCCGGGGGACTGT
>NW_010124646.1:0-2320 GCF_000699245.1 Pterocles gutturalis
GGTGGCCTGTAATAGACACCCACGACAGACTCCTCCTCTCTGTGCCTGTGGCAGGTGGAACAAGAGACAGTAGCCTTAAACTGGGGGTGGAAAAGGTTACATTTCAAAGGATAAGGACAATGAAGCACCGGAAAAGAGCGCCTGGGAGTCCCCTTCCCCCATCCCACACACACACAGTAGAAGGCTTTAAGAACGAGTCAGACTCACATCCCACACACACACAGTAGAAGGCTTTAAGAACGAGTCAGACTCACATCTGTCAAGGCTGACAATAGTATAATTGATCCCGCCTTTGGTCAGGAAGAAAACTAAGCGATGTCTTGAGGTTCCCATGGTTCTCTGTGTATGTTGATTATTTTCAAGGCCTTCATCTTTATTTTTAAAATTGTGATTAACCAACCATGTTATTTCCCTTCAGTGTTAAAACATAGTTTACAAGTAAGAACAGCCTAACTATTCAAGGGTCAGAAGAAAGGTCTGCTGAAACTGTTGTTACATTGAAAATCTGGTTAAAATCTAACCATGTACTTGGCATGTATCTGAAATACTACATGCAGTCAGTAGGATCTGGCATCTCAGAGGACTGAACAGTGGCCCCTCAGACTTTGCAAACTGAGACGTAAAAGAAATTACATCCCTCCTAAGATTTTGTCACAATTATGTCTTTGCTTCTAGAATTATAGCATGCATACAGGCCAAATTCTCTTCCTTCAAATTCCAAATTCCCATTGCTTTATTTTTCCATCACCACAGAGGCACAACTAAAGCATTATCCTGAAGTGTAAGCTATGTGAACACAATAATTTTCTTAATTTTCTGCTCTAACAGGAAAACAGCAATATGCAGCTTCAAACTGACCTGAAACAAACAAAAAATGTTTTTTCTCATGAAATTAAAATTCAGCAAGATCACTTTTGTATCAAAAGATGCATTTTGCTGAGGAAATTCAGACACTTTAGAAATTGAAGTACTGAAAATATTATTTTACAATGATCAGATGGAAAAGTTCGACTCTTTCCACGGTTTTAAAGTTTTCATTGTCACAGTTATGTGAACAATGCAGAATTCCTAACATTCTTCAGGTGATCTGGAGCTTTGGTTTTTAATTTTAGGTAAAATTTTTCACCCAATACTGTCAAGTTTGAAGTCTTCCAGTAAATACAGAAATTATGCTGAATCACAGCTTTTGTGTAAGTTTGCAGGGGCAGGTGCAACAGCAATGTGAGTTGGGAGGCTGTGCAGTTGCTAATGCATCATATTAAGAGAGTAGTCACGGGAGACTGCATTAAGCTAGATTAAACTGCATGTATAATTTTAACCATTGCTGCCCTTTTCTGCATTATAAAATCTCTAAAATTCTTCCTCCAAAGGTATTTGAGTATTTTGCTTCCTTCCAGAATGTCACATTTAAGCGTAAGAATGCAAAAGTGAATTTTTCCAGTGCATCTCCTTTCTTATTTGCTCTTCCCTTGCAAGTTTTTCCTTAAACACAGACTTAATTCTGATTTTTATTACACCAATGTGTATTTGCAGTGATGAAAATAATTGTTGGAACATCCTCCCATATAACAAAAGGTACAGTCACTGAGTCACAAAACATCCAGGAATAGGAAGTTTAGGGCTTTCAAAGGTGACAATTCTCAGTGCTGTGACCCAGAGAAAGAAAAAATATGGTGCTAGTATTTATCACAGCCGTTTGCCAGGTAATTTAGTACTTTAACATACAAAAGTCAATTACATGTAATCATCCCAATATTCTCAGTTGCTGCTTTGTGGATCTTCTGTATGGTATGCAGTGGTGTAGCAGGAAAAACATAGACAGATATCTGTTTAAGAAATTTGTCACTAATGAAAATCAGTTTTGTTTTGCAAAGCAAGGAACATCAGGCAAAAGGGCAACTTGGCTTAAGCAAGTCATTATCTATATAAAACAAGCTGCTTATGTGAATTGTAACACTTCCCCATTTGCCGTTGTCATGTTGCGTCCTTCCAAACCTGAGTACCTGGCCATGTTTTAACTCTTCTCTGAAAGCAATGCCTAGGTAAAATTAAAAACCAAGACACAGTTCCTTTTGTCTTTTTTTCTGTCTCCTTGATAGAGAGGGCTGGACCCAGCCATGGCAAAATGTGGATAGAGAGTCGTAAACAATTCAGAGATCTTTGGAGCACAGTCTCTGCTGCCCCTCCCAGCCAACAGGAGGGCTTTGTGGCACCCTGCAATAAAACCAGGCCTAATACATTGTCATTCAGCCCTCAGGTCACTCAAAGACCCTACCAGGTAACCTGTTTACAGGTTATTTATTATTTTATTATTTTATTT
>NW_010124647.1:0-9839 GCF_000699245.1 Pterocles gutturalis
GGGTCATTCTATGATTCTATGATAAGTGTAATATGGGAACATATCTGGGCTTGTGCATTTTTGTGATTCTGCCTTTATTGAATTATATTAATTGAATCCATACAAAATAAGATAAATCAATATGAAGAAGGATAAAGAATCTGGTTGTGGATTAACTGGCTTTATTAGACACAAGATGAATGGTAAGTTTTCTGTTCCCTAGTCAGAGGAGTGTAATTTTAGGCTTAGTTTTCTGGTGCAAATGTGTAATATTAGGTTTTCTTCAGCAGTGTTCCTTTTAAATCAACTCTTTTGGTGATGATCTCTAGCCCTTTTAGTCAGAAGAGCTTTTCTATGTGTACTGTGTGTGAAGGGGCAGTGGGACAGAAGGCAGCCCTGTGAAAACATGGGAAACAGATCTGTTTGGGACATTTAAGAGGATTCTTGCAATATTTTTCTTCCTGGTTTTAATCCAGCTTTAATGGAAAGAAACAATGTCAATGAAAAAAAATAAAAAAAGGCTAACTGCATTGAAAGTATCAATTCATGGAGCCCTCATCCTCTCAAAGTGAAGTCTGCATGTTCAATTTCTCTGAAGAACAGTCTTTAAAAATACTAAAGTTGCTCCAAAGGGTGATTTATGAAGAAATCTATTTTATGAATATTTATGAAGAAAATCTCTGCCTCTTCTTGCTTCTTCACGATACACAAAAGTCTGAATCTGCTGCTTTTTTTTTTTTTTTTGGGGTATAATTTCTTCTGGAATTGTTAGTGTTACTAATAATAAGTTTTTCTATTAAGATTTTGTCTGACATGCTAGAGGACTCTCAAATGTTTAGGTGTATTTATCCTTCAATAAAAAAAGTCAATGAACATATATATTAGATTTGTTCTTGCTTCTGATTTGTGTGTCTTTAGAACTGAAATAGTAATTTTAATGACAAACAAATACACCCTTGAGTTTCTTGAATTTTATGTGGAAGCTATATGACTACAGGGTGGTCATTCCAATCCTGTGAGTTCTTGTAATTTCCCTTCTCAAGTCAATGCTGTCTAGGTCTAAACTGTGGAACAGCAATGCTTCAGGAGTATTTCCCACCATCTTGGTCTGCACAAATATCTCAGTTAAATCTGGACTCAGGGTTTGTTTTGGTTTTTTTGTTGGTTTTTTTTTTTTTTCCTCCACTCCTCTTCTTTGATAAGCTTTAATTTCCTTAGGGACTAAATGCAATCATTTTGCATAAAATGGAGCCAAGTTGTGCTCTAGCTAAGCTGAGACTTCAGGACAAGCTGTGGAGTTTACTGGTTCAGTATTCTAATGGTTAAATGTAAACACAGCTTTTCAGAATAATGAAGACCTTGAGCTTGTAATACCGAAAAACCCAACAAACCAAAACAAGTTAAACTCTATATTTTGTGGTTCCAAAACCTGCTAGATTCTCTTAGCAAAGACAATAAAATACATAAAAATCACCCTCCTTTAATTCTCCTTTTTTCTTCCCCATACCCTTAAGTCTGTCTGAGAGTTACAGTTGCTTTGTATTCTTAGATACAATTTCAGGTTGTTTGCAGAAGCTGTGTTAAGGTTGTCACAGCAACCCAAGGCAAGAATTACCTTGCCTTTGCAGACTCTAGTTTCAAACCAACTATTATTGCCAAATGAGGAGAGGCTAAACTTTGCCAAACTTCATAAAAGCCACATGCCTATTAATTCTTCCTGTTGCTATTGACCTTCTCCACTAGGTGCTCAAAATCAGCGATTTCACTATAGCTAATGTAGTGGTTTACTCGGTTGGCTGCAAATATTATTTACTCAACTGGATGAAATGCACAGCTCAAAGACCAAATTAGTTTGTGAAATGTTATCCAAAGATACTTCCCTGTTCATAGATGTTTGATACAGAAGCAGAGACTAATGAGTCCCAAAGGCCAGACTCCCAGTCTATTATTCTTCTCCTGTAGCTCAATGAATGTCTTTTTCTTCCATTTTGTTTTCAGGGTTTATAAAAGCCAGCAATGAACATTTGTTCACATTTCACAGACACCAGTATTACAGCTCTGTGTATTTATTTACCAATAAAAGAAAACAAAACAATGAAAAATCCAGTTATCTTTAAATTCTTAATTCAGTAATCACAGAGTTAATACCTTTGATCTTAGCTCTCTTGCTCTTTCTTAGTTATCTTTCCTCTAATCCACGTCTGAGTTTCCCCCATACAGCTCTATTCCCTATGTATATATAAAGCCTGATTCTCATCCAGTTTCAGCTAGATTTGTTTACACATCTAGGGCAACATAGATCTTAAAGTGAATGAGAAATGTTCTTTAAGCAGTGTAAAGGAGCTTAGTTGTAAACAAGAACATGATCCCCTGTTATGGTACAGATTACTTTATCTCACAAAGATAATCCATATAAAGAAATCCAAAATAGTACAGATGGCAGATCTTTCAAATGAAACCTCATTTCCTCTCAGAAAGAGGTCGTAGTCTTTGTGGCCCTATTAGCTCGAAAGCAGAAACTGACTCCACCAGATTTCTTTCCCCTGAAAAACACTTCAACTTCATTTTTAATTTAGTTTTGGTTTGTTTGGGTTGGTTTGGCTTTTTTGGTTTTGTGGGGGTTTTTTTGTTTGTTTGTTTGTTTTTGAGGGAGGGGTGTACACTGGCATTCTGCTGGGCAGTGACTGAGTCACTAACACGTATGCAAGAAGGAAGTGTTATATCTATAATCATGCATTTACATGTAAGCTTCCTTTACCTTAAAGATGGTACTTTGACATTTATTTGGGTTTTAGTAGGTTGTCTTATTGCCTGTATTGATCTCTTCCTTGGGATATGCTCTAGGGATTGCACTGTGCCCCCACCATTCCACTGTTCAGAGCAACAGTCACTTGATTTGAAACAGCTTAAAGTCCTTCATATCGTAGACAATGTTGCAGAAAAGAGCTATTAAGATGACAGATGGTGGGTCTTTACATAAAAAGTATATTTTTTTTTTTAAATTCTAGAATTCTTCTCTGCAGTTTGATTGTACTAGGGAACAAGAAATTTAATTTTCCTCTGGAAGTATGAACATTATTATATGAATAAATAAAAAAATAGTGCAGTTTGCACGTAAGGTCTGTCTACTGTACATCTGTGTTCTGCAGCTGCTTTTCCACATTAAGAGAGACTTGACAGTTTTCTGTTTCTTGATCAATGATATTATGCTATGATGAGGTCACAATGGTATATGGAGAGATACTGAGCAGAGATCCTAATAAGAGATCTGAATTTGCAGTAAATAAGAAGGAATTATTCTGGTTTGTTCTCTTTAGGACAACATAATATTTTTTGAGTAAAATGTTTATTCACAGACTGGAAGAGAATGAACAAAATTTTGCATTCTTATGTCCTTTGAATTTGAATTATACCATGTAATTTATACCATAAAATTAAAAAAAAAGAAATTAAGGAGAAAATGGATTATTGCACAGACTCCCAAAATCTTCATCATTAGAATTCATCGGTTTGAGGTCATTAAAAAAACAGACTAGCAATGAAGCATTGGGTTCATCTCACCCTTGATGCAAAAGAGAGACTGTTGGTTTCCCATTTAAAGAAAGACAGAGAAAGTACTACACAGTAATGTAATCTCTACATGTTTTCAGTCATAACAGTATATGAAACTTTCTTGATTACAGTCATTGCAAACATTCTCAGCATTAAATCCTTTTCTTAATCTAATCAAACTCTGTATTAAAAATAGTTGTTTTAGACCCACACTTCTGATTGAAAGCCTCTTCCAGCATCTCACTTGTTGGTTAGAAACCTTTTATAATTTCCAGGCTAAATATATTCATGGATGCTTAACATCTGCTTATTTTTCTGAGATCAGGTCTAGTAGGCTAAAAAGCTCCTAGTGACAAGCTCTCCTCCTGATGCTTGCCTTATATTTCTTGAGAGCAATCTAATCTCCTCACAGTTTTAACTTTATTTTTATTTTTCTTATTTTTTTACTAAGCTAACAAACTAGGTTGCTTTATTTTGTCACTATAATTATACCCTCATGCAAAACCACACATCTATCCTTCTTGTTGCTGTTATGAACAGGGTGAAGAGCACCGATATGTGAGCAGCATTTAATTGGGTAGCTTGAGTGTGTAGCAGTCTTGACAGTAATTTATCCCACACCAGAGTATTTATTGTTGCAATTGGACTGTTGACAGCACCCAAGCTTGCTAGGTTAAAGGTATTATTCCTACACAGGACTCTATCATCTTCTGTTACTACAGTTTAGAGATAACTTTGGCCTCCTCTCATAAGATCAGCATGCTATTCCTCTGAGCATCCTAATAGCGCTTCCTAGAAACCTGTACAACCTGGGTGAATATTTCGTAAAATAGGTGTCCAGAGCGTCAAAAAATATTCCTGACAAGAGCAGCTAAGATGGTATCAATGTGTTCTCATTTCCATTGAAGATGTTTCTGTTATAATAACATCTACATTTTCATGGCTGCATCCCTTTGAGTCTTCATATTACTTTGTCATTTCCCAAGATTGGGCTTTTGTTTACAGCAGAAATCCTTAGCAAAATATTAATGAGTTTTCATTCTTATGTTAATAAATTTGACAATGCTTCTGTTGCTGCCATCCTTGAGGTTACCCAGATCTTGTTTGTTGGTCCGCTCTTACTCTGCATTGGCAGACAGCTTTGTTTTACTGACAGATTTCATCAGCACTTTTCCAACATTCGTGTTACAGTCAGTAACGAAAAATTAAGCAGTTGTAAGAGCAGAAGAAATACCTTACTGAGTCAGACTAGTGATCTGTCTAGCCCAGTGTTATGCCTCCAGCAGTGGCAGTAGGCAGCAGCGTTTAGGGAGAGCATGTGCACGTCAGCATGTCCTGTGGTCCATGCAGGAACTAAAGCTGATTTCTCAAGGTGATCTCCATGCAGGTCGAACTTATTCCTGTCTAACATAGTAGATATCTTCCAACTTTCAATTCTTCTGTGCATTCCTAATTTTTTTGTGTCTAACTAATAATTTCCCATGTGATACTAAGAGCCATCAACACAATTCCAATGTTTCCATATTCCCATTCATCTGCATGTGCTAACATATGTGCTTCTAATCTCACACACCACATTTTATTGTCCAAATTCTGTGAGGAATTTTATAAATGAGCACCTTGATTTTACTCACCACCTGAGGCAAACATCGTATAACCTCCTGCCCCTTCAACTCATTCAATAAGGAGGAAGTTAGCCTTTCTCTAAGACAGCTGTAATGGAAAAGATGCAACGAGATCTGAGAGCAGCACCCTGGGGTAACATGATTCATGTCTTGTGGGCTTAAACCCAGATTTCTAGGTGCTTAAACTGGAAATGCAGCTTGTTTTCCGCTATCTCTGGTATCTGTCTCTCTCGAGGACTCTTTCCTGTTGCAGGATCTTTTAATCAATTACAGTTTATAGGAAATTAGCTGAGGATATTATGTTTAAAAATCACAGCTTGCCTTCAGAGAGATAACAAAACAATCCAGCCTCTCTGGAGAAGATTTCACCCTTCCTCGGGGAAATCTGTGACTGTATAAGAGTCACAGTGATCACTGAAAATAATGAAATTTATTTCTGCTTGCTTCTTGCCTTGCTCTAGTTTATCTGGGTTTAACCAAAAAACTCTCAGAGAATCGTAAGACATCTTTACAGGTAATCAAAAATACTTTCTACTTTATTCACAGTACCTTATGATTAAAATGGAACATAATTTTCCTGCTGTAGTATAATTTTTAAGCTTCTGTAAGACCAGGCCAAATGCTTATTTGTCATGAATGGGGCTGGTCAGCACATAGGCCAGTAGAGGGCATTCCTAGCTCGAGTTCATTAACACAGTACGTTTACCCTCATCATTTTTTCTTCCATCAACTTTACTGTCATGAACAATCCTCCTACTCCAAAATATATTAAAAATTCAATAAACAATCCATTTATGGTACATTTCATCTAGACTGTTACATAAACTTTTAGTTACAAAAGACTTTTAGTTTGTCAAGAATTGTCTTGCTAACTTTTATCAAATAAATTTTTTGCTGTGGCTCTCTTAGCTTGGCTGCAATTCACAGGTGAACTCAACTCAAACTGTTTTGTGGCAAATTGTTGCCTAATATGCTCAGCTAAGTGTCATCACACAGCAGATAACCATTCTTAAAATGTATTTAATTACATAATTTGTTGAAAATTGAAACTAATTGCAAACATCCAATTTCCAGCTATCTGAAACACATGTTCAACAAGTGCCTTCACCCAGCCCTGAAAAAATCAAGACAGACCTTAATTTTCTCATGCTGTGAGCATGACTGTCACCTGATTCAAGACCACCCGAGGAGCCTGAACACACAAGTCTATGGGACCCAATGAGATGTACCCCAGGGTCCTGAGGGAATTATCTGATGTAGTTACCAAGCCATTCTCCACCCTATTTGAAAAGTCATGGCTGTCAAGCAAAGTCCCCAGTGATTAGGAAAAAAGGAAATATCACATTCATTTTTAAAAGGGTAAAAAGGAGGACCCTTGAGATCTACCAACCAGTCAAGCCTCACTTTCATGCCTGGTAAGATTGTGGAGCAGATGGTCCTTGAACACGTGGAAGTCAGGGAGGTGACTAGAGACAGCCAATGTGGTTTCACCAAGGGCAAATCACACCTGACTAAGCTAGTCGTCTTCTGCAATGCAGTGTCTGCATCAGGGAACAAAGGACGAGCTACAATATCATCTACCTAGACTTCTGTAAGGCCTTTGATATCATCCTCCACAACATTCTTGCTGCTAAATTGGAGAGAAATGGGTTTGATGGATAGACTGTTAGATGGATAAGGAACAAGATGGTGGCTGCATCCAAAGAGTTACAGTTAATGGCTCAATATGCAAGTAGAAACAAGTAAAGAGTGGAGACTGCCAAGGGTCTGTACTGCGACAAACACTATTTAATGTCTTCATCAGTGACACGGACAGTGAGATTGAGTGCACTCTCAGCATGTTTTCAGATGACACCAAGCTCTGTGGTGCAGTTGATTCACTAGAGGGAAAGGATGCCATTCAGAGGGACCTTGACAGGCTTGGAGAGTAGGACTGTGTGAACCTTATGGAGTTTAAGAAGGTCAAGAGCAAGTTCCTGCACCTGGGTCATTCATGTGAATTCATGCTGATGATGTGCTGTCATTTGCCTAAACTGAGCCCATTACATGAAGATCATCAATGTCATGTTCTTTATTGCACATAACATTCATCCTGTCCACTTTAAGAGCAGGATAAAAGGTGGTGGTTTGTCCTTGACTTGAGCCACCTACTTGTTTTTCCAGTAATTCTTAAAGCATTGCAGGGAATTTTTACACAGTGTTTACATTTGCAATGAACTTGTCCAGAACTCCATGTAATTCTTCAGCTTTGTGTAGTACTCACTGAATCAACTGGCTTCAGAAAGTCAGTGAAAACGAAGACATTTCTCTTTCTGTTACTGTTTTTACCCCATTAGCTGTCACCTTGCGTACTTTAGACCAGTGCAGCTTTGATGTATTCTGAGAGCATGTTTTCCTTCACCGTCTGTTTCCTTTAAAACTACTTTAATCTGACGATTATTACTTCCACTATGATTTTTCTCACTACAAGCATTAAGCTTCTTCCTCTATATTTATTTGGTCATCAAGGCTTCTTTGTTCCAGTATTGTCTCAATGATCACATTTACCTGTCATCAGATACTTCTTGTGATTTTTTTTTTTTTTATGTATCTTTGGTAGAATTGTTTTTTTGGTTTTAGCAGCTCTGCTGATCTGATATCTTTCTTCTCATGTTTAATACTTAGAATAGCTTCTACTTTCTGTTTTTTTTCTGATCATGGTCCAAAATTGGTATCCATTTTGCATCTCATCCTACTCATCCAATGTCTAGAATATTCACATCAGGATACACTGTGAACATCAGGGCTTTCTCAAAATGCTGCATCTGTGCTCTAAGCATCTTTTAGATACTTACATTCAGATCACTGATGTATTTTCCTCTAATTAACTTAAAAGTTCTGTGCGTTGTTTCCATAGAACAACTTCATCTTGGAATGTGAGGAAATTGGGATGCTCTGCTTCCCGACTGATGCCAGGTTCTTATATTCAAGATATTGGAAAGACTGAAAACAGTCTTATGAAAGACAGTGCTGTGACTCAGTAGCATCTGGGAGAAAGAATACATTAACTGAAAGACAGAATCGACAGAGTTTGCAAGCATGCTTGATTTGAGCAGTCCTAGCTTGTGAGCCTTAAAAAGGAGGTGGGTGGGAGCCAGGATTCACCCTTTTACGTTCTCTGTTTGATTGAGCTGGTCACCTGGGCAAGTCTCCTTCATCCAACAGGCTTAGCACGGAAAGAGGTAATCAGATTAAAGTGGCCCTTAATCTCATTCTTACTTCAGAGTAGCCCTGTATAGTCCTCTTTTTTCTTTTATTGTTTACTTACTATGCAAATGTCTGGACATATTAGACAGTATCCTTCCCAAGATTGTTGTGATCTGTTTGTTCAAAGGGTTCCAGCTGGAAAGTTGTTAATTCACTGCTCAGATGGCTAGAAACATTTTTAAAGTTAAAGACAGAAAGTGAAGATCTATAATCTTTAATTTTTTAATGTATTTTTAACCATCATTGCCCTTTAAATCATATAGCTCTTTTCTCCTGTTTTATATCTTACTAGTGTATTTATTTAAAAAGTCACATTTTTCCTGGTCTTTGTTCTGTTAAACAAACACATCAAACTCTCAAAAGATCCTCTTTTGATTCCTTAGTTAGGCTCCTAACCCTGGTCTCTTTCTGTTCTAGCTTCAATTAATATTTTTTTTGACAATGGACAATCAGAAACATACTGAGTTTTCCAGATCAGTTTTTCTGCAAAACAGTAGTTGCTTGTCTCTACTAGAAAGATGAACCTGGATGTATTGTAGGACTGAATTTGCTTAGTGTTATTTCACAGTCAGCTCCCATATTCAGGTCTCAATCTTCTGTCATTTCCAGCAGAATAGAAGAAACTTCAGTTCAGTTAAATATTTTGCAGATCTGTACTTAATAGTACCATAAATGTTGAAGTCAGTTCATCCTGTAAAATATTCTGTGTCTCTGAAATCAGGATGATGATGACTCAGGTTTTGGTTCTGCCAGTGCGACACAGAGCACTGCCCAGAGAGCTCTGAGGTACATAGCTTTTTTTTTAAGAAATTCAGCAAAACGTTTCATTTACCCCATTAGTTGCCCATCACCACTACCTGCTTTCACCTTATTTTGAACCACTTCTGTATTGACCTCACAATTTTCCTCATCTTCTCTAGTATAAGTGATAATTCCTTATATGAAACTCTATGTTATGCCTGGGCAAAAGCCAAATGAGTGTTATTTTCCATCTTTCACCTGCCTAGATATTCAACTATGTCTTTACAGATAGATAGCAGATTAGTCTGGAGTGAGTGATCTCTGGTAAACCCATGCTGAATTTAGAGATCCCAGATTTGATGTTCAGATTTCTGAGTGTGAAAGAAGAGATTGTCATGTGTCAAATTATAGTGTCAAATCACAGTGCATGTACAGCTGATTTACAAAACATCATGATAGTTGTGCTATCCCTACACTTACTTACAAAAAACCTTACTTCTGTGATGTTTACTTGATGAAGAAACCACAATTGCTCTCTCCTATTTGCCTTTGAGTATAGCTTTTATCATAGAGATAACATGGCAGATACTATAATAACAGATTTAGATGAGCTTAAAAATATATTCAAACAGGTTTATACAGCAGATTTTGCCCTGAGTACCAGTGGCTATATATATATAAATTATATATATACAG
>NW_010124648.1:0-416 GCF_000699245.1 Pterocles gutturalis
CACCGCTCGCTCGTCGCCGGACAGGGCTCTAAGCACGCTCGCGGCAGAACCGGGAAAAACAGCGAAATTAAACGCACGTGTCAGGGCAAGAAGCGCTACTAGATTTTGAACTAGTCGTGGTTTATTTTCCAGAAGGCAGGTGTGATGCCTGAGCCGCTCCCCTGAAGCGGAAAGACTCCACAACTCGTTAAAGTTGTTAAGTAGGTATGTCGTTTATTCAGCGCTGAGGCGCCTGGGGGATAGCTCCACCAAAGACATGCGTGCGTTTTCACAAAACCTGTCCCTCTATTTATTCCCTAAAATGTTGCATATGCATTAAGTTTCATAATCCATCCGTTCATATTAATTACCCAGCCCCGCCCAGCCCCGCTTCGTATTATAATGAGTTAAAGAGTCCTTCTGCGCCTGCGTAGAGC
>NW_010124649.1:0-552 GCF_000699245.1 Pterocles gutturalis
AGAAAAATAACTGAAAAAGGAAAAAAAAGGAAAATAAAAAAAGGAGGGGAAAGGAGGGAAAAGGAGAAAAAGGGAAAATAAAGGAAAAAGGAGGAGTAAAGGGAAAATAAAGGGGAAAGGAGGAATAAAGGGAAAAGGAGGAAAAAAGGGAAAGTAAAGGAAAAAGGAAAAATAAAGGGAAAAGGAGGGGAAAAGGAGGGAAGGGGGGGAAAGGGAGAAAGGGGGGGAAAGGAGGAAAAAGGATTAAAGGGAAAATAATGGAAAAAAGGAAAATAATGGAAAAAGGAGGAAAAAGGGAAAAAGGAGGAAAAGGGGGGGAAAAGGGAAAATAAAGGAAAAAGGAGGAAAAAAGGGAAAAAGGAGGAAAAAGGAGAAAAAAAAAAAAAAAAAGGTTTGTGTTTTATGGCCTGGATCCTGTGCAGCGTGTGCTGGGGTTGTACGGCGTGCGTCCTCCTGGAGCAGCGTTTTCTTCGCAGTGTGTCGTTTGAAACGCTCGTGCGGAGGGGAAAGGGCTTCGAGATGCTTCGGGTCGCGGCTGGCAAGCGCGCGGGG
>NW_010124649.1:933-1230 GCF_000699245.1 Pterocles gutturalis
TGGATTTGCAGGAAGGAAGGATGCGGCCGTTGCGCCGCGGTGGGGATGCTGGTCCCAGCGCAGCACACGTCCTGCGCGTGCCGGAATCTCCCCAGCGCTCCAGCCGCCTCGTTTGCTCAGCCAGAAGGTCTTCAATGGATTTTGAGTTAATTAACGCATTTGGAGGGAGAGATGATGTCCAGATGTGGAAAGTTCTGGATGGAAAGCTCGGTTCTTAGAGCTCTGAGCTGACGGATTAAACAGCGGCGCTGAGCGTCCGGATCACCCGATGGAGCGGGGAGTGAGGAAAAGCAAAGG
>NW_010124649.1:1637-1858 GCF_000699245.1 Pterocles gutturalis
CCCCAAACTGTGCAAACCCTCCCCAAAGCTGTGCAAAAGCCTCCCCAAAAACTGTGCAAAACCTCCCCCAAAACTGTGCAAACCACCCTGAAACTGTGCAAAATCTCCCCAAGCTGTGCAAACCCACACCAAAGCCACCCCAAAAACTGTGCAAAACCTCCCCCCAAACTGTGCAAACCTCCCCAAACTGTGCAAAAAACTCCCCAAAGCTGTGCAAACCC
>NW_010124650.1:0-1828 GCF_000699245.1 Pterocles gutturalis
AAAAAAAAAAAATTATATATATATATATAGGGTTTTTTATTATTGGGAACTTTGCAGGGAAAAAAAACTTGTATAATGAATGTCCCCAGTATGTGAGAAAGAAGGCAGCATACACTCACAGAATCACAGTTATCACAGAGGGATTAAAGATGGAAGGAACCTCTGGAGGTCATCTTGTTCAACACCCCTGCTCAAGCAGGGCCATGTAGAGCAGGTTGCCCAGATGGTTTTTTAACATCTTCAAGGATGAAGACTCCACAACCTCTCTGGGCAACCTGTTCCAGTGGGCCATCACCCTCACAGTAAAAAAGTGTTTCCTGATATTCAGATGGAACCTCTTGTGTTTCAGTGTACTCACTGACAATGAAGTTGATCTTTGATGTTCATATAAGACATACAAGCTAGATTAATATCCCAAACCTTTACCTCCAGGCTACAGCAGGGATTACAGAGATGGATTGTCTTTACTGTGCATGTCATTTTAAGACCTAACTTTGGATTTTTTTCTTATTAATTTCACAGGAACCTATGGAGAAGGCCCAGTCTCTAGCTCTGCATGGAGAACAGCTCATCCAAAACAACCATTATGCAGTTGACTCCATTAGACCAAAGTGTGTTGAACTCAGGCGTATTTGTGATGACTTTACCAATGAGACCAAGAAGAAGTATGATATTTTGGGAAAGTCTCTTGAGCTGCATAAGCAGTTAGATAAGGTGAGTGAATCTTCTCAGATAACAGCCCTGGTAAGGTTCTACTGAAAAGGGATTTTTTTATAAGCTTATTTGTATTAAGATAAAAATTATTTATTCCTTTTTTCTCCATTTCATTCAGAAACTGCTACTATAAAAACTGGAGCAGTAGCTTCCCATAATTATGGTCTTAAAATGATGAAAAGTAGGAAATAAAACTAAGAAAAAAATTGAGCTAGGCCTAAATTTGAAAGGAAAACCAAATGTATTCCGATGCTTAAAAATTGCTGCTGCTTCTTCAGTTGCTGCTTCTTCAGTTGTTTTCACTTTCTCTGATCTAGCTAGAATAGAAAGCTAAGTGCTTTGAGAGCATCTGCATGCTATTCCAGCCTCATCTCAAACAGGAATTACCAAAATTTTACAGTAAAAACTGTCTTTGGAGTATTTTTAACCGAGTTTTATAGGGCTAAGACATTTTCGGGAATTTTAATATGGCTCAAATATTCATTTCAGTTTTTGGATAATTGTGTGACTGAACACCAAAATGCGGTAGTACAGCTGACAGATTCGATTTGTAGCAACCACAGTAGCACTTCTCTTTGCTCAGAGTATTATTAGTTTACATTTTACTGGACCATCTAACCCATGAGAGCTGAACTGAACTTGCTGCGGTTCTACATATCTAGGTGGGGTGACTTGTGGCCAGGAACTGCTGGGTGCAGGAAGTAACATTCATTCCCTTTAGTGACATGTGAGGGCAAAGCTGTATTTCATGGAGTAGACGCAACAGTTCACAACATGGACTGTCAGTGATGACGGAGTTGTCTTTGCCTCATTTTTCTTTAAAGGCAAGCCAATGGTGTGAAGCTGGAATCTACCTCTTAGCTTCCCAAGCTGTGGACAAGTGCCAGTCACAGGAGGGAGCTGAAACTGCACTCGTTGAAATTGAGAAGTTCCTGGTAACAGCTAAGGAACACCAGCTCTCTAACCCGAAGGAGTTCTACAATCAGTTTGACATGATTCTCACGCCTGAAATAAAGGTAAAACCCCTCAGATGTGCATGTGCTGACTTTGAATTTCAAAATTACCAGTTGCCTTGACATGAGAGTGTACTGGGCTATATATTTGAGTCCACTCA
>NW_010124650.1:1838-15530 GCF_000699245.1 Pterocles gutturalis
CAAAAGAGCACAGAGGTGAGCACTTAGGGCAATAAGTTTACTCAGATGAGTAGTCACAGAACACATATGTGATTTTCTTCAGAGTAGTGCTAGAAAGACCACATGAGTCACCATGTCCTACTCAGTGAAACCGAGATCTGTGCAGAGCCCATGGGCTTGAGCTTCAGCTCTAGTCTGAGTCTGGGTAACATAAGTCCTTTCTTAATTTGCTCAGTCCAGCACTGACAACCATCTGTTGTTTACCTTTTCTTTTCCTAGGCCAATGCCCAAAGAATTATACAAAAACTAGAAGATGTACAAGAAATGTTTGACAAGAGGCAAGTAAGTCTGAAGAAGCTGGCAGCCAAACAGACCCGGCCAGTACAACCTGTCGCCCCACATCCTGAATCTTCCCCAAAGCGAGCATCACCAAAGATTACCAGACCAGCAGGAGTAGGTAGGCTGTGAACAGCTGCTTTCAGACACACAACAATGTTTTGTCCACACGGTCACATTTAATTTTTTTTTACCTTGAAAACTCAGTGAACTAACTGCAAAAATTTAGTAGTTTGTTCTCCATTGTACGAATTAGAAAAATGTAGGGAACTCTGGAGATCACATAGGCCAATCACCTGCTCAAAACACCACTAACTTCAAAGTTGATCAGATTGTTCACTGCGTGGCCACTAGTACTGATGCAAAGGAAGTTGCAGAAAAATGGGGTTATGAGGTCAGTAGGTCAGAGCTGGTTAGTCCCTGTTGTAGTACAGTTTTAGAATGGCTTCCACCTACTGTGAAACTTCACCTTCAGGCTAAAAGCTAGTCTTGCATTTCTGTTTATGCATGCAGTCTCTGAGTTTGTGTTTCTTGAACTTCTTTCTTGTAATTTTAGACCACTCAGAGATTTTTTTAATTAAATTTTCTGTATAGATAGAACCTTAGAAAATAGTCAATAGTATATAAATGACAATGCTTAAGTTCTGGTTCTGGTTCATACAGACAATCCAATACTACCAGCTCTTTCACAGAAAAACATGAGATGCTCCCTTGCTCTGACCCTTGCATTGCAGCTCAGTGTTATAGAACACAATACAGGATAACCGTGTGACAAGAATTAGCCTCTGATGTCCCGTTGCAAATTAATAGGTAGATGAAATTTATTTTAAAATGTTACTCCAGTTGTTCTCTGAGGAGATGAAAAGTGCAACCCAGTCCTGTTCGGATGTTGGTAAGTTGACTATAGGATCTCATTGAGATTGTGCCTGAAGATGATTAACCTGGAGTACCTCTGTACAAAGAAACAGAAGTCCCTGGCTATCTATAGCTTATCCTGGGGCCCAAGAACAGTTACTTTAACTGCCATGAACAGTACATGTATATTTACATATACTGTGTACTGGTATCCTTTGGGTATTATCCAATTGTCCACTACAAAGAGTTATACTTTTAATTTCCTGAGTGCCCTTTCCCTCAGAATGCCAAAACACTTGGTAAGTACTGGTAAGTATTTTAACCTCCTTTTTTTTTTCCAGAAAGAAAACTGAAGCACAGATAAACTGAGTGATTCACCAAGGGGTTTCACAGTCTGAGTCTGAAATGTGGCTGAAAATAGAAACACAGACACTGAGTTCTATTCCAAGCCTTGAAAATGAGGCTGTGAAATCCTGTTCTTCTTGAAACTACCCTCTTTTGGACTTCTGTGCCCTTTCTTCACATTCACAGGATCAATGCAGAATCAGCATTTATTTATAGGGAGAATTTATTCAGCAGCATCTTAGAAAAATGAAAGAGGCTAAGAGCACCTTCTTGAAACAGATACTATAACTCATTTGTTACTCAGGACACACCTGAATATTTCTAAAAGCTTGAAAAATAGAATATGGTAACAGGAAAATACCATGTTCCTAGGCTGTGTAAATACAAAGGCAGGCAAAGGCAATAAAACGTGGCAAAGAGAAATAGAAAACCAGAATGAAAAGCTTTTTTGTCCCTGGCAGCAGATATAACAATACCACAGCAGCACTGCAATGTTTGTCTGTGAAACAAAAAAAAGTTGTATTCGTTCTAGAACAGATTTTGTTTTGATTTGCTTTTACTTGATGACTCTCCATTTCCCCAGCAAGGGCTGGGAGGGAAAATTCAATCCAATTCAGGGTGCTAATGGAAAAATCTTAACAGATGCGAAGGCTCAGGCATTAAATACTCCGTTACTGTAACTGTGAGACTCTTAATTTTATGTGGACACATACATAGGTGCACACAGGCAGAGCTGAAAGGGCAGATTTCTATCAGGGAAAGGACTGTGACAGTTTCTTATGTCTATGACCTTACTGTCTCTGTTGACTCTTGGCAAAGTCTTAGCTTAGTGAAGATCCAGAAATGCAGCTCAGAGCTTTACAACTCTCCCTCACCAAGTGCTTTTCTGTGAATAAAAAGGAAAATATTCATCCCATTTTTGCTTGAAGCTTTTGGTTTCACAAATGAATGTGCAAGTTCTGCAGGGACAGGCCTGTTCAATATTGAAAAACTAGTACGGGAATTATAATGAGGATCAGAAGTTTATGCCAGCCAGACTTGATGCACATTTTAGCTGGGGGAATCTGCTTAAATATATTCACAGATCAACCCAGAAAAGGCAGAAAACCGTCTGCTGACCCTTTCATAATAACTGCCTTGAAAATATTTAAGTAGTATATATGACACCTTATTTCAAGGAGAACTCTGTTTACTCCCAGAGGAAGCTGCCTGAATACCGCTAATGGCTAAACTTGTCCCTGTGTGTGTTGGGAGGAAAGAGGTGGCACTTGATGAGGAAATTCCTTTGCTATAGTTGACTTCTGAGGACATCATTTTTAGTGAGTTGACTACATGTTTGTGAACTGCATTTCTGTACGAAACTCCTTTGCTGGAGTGAACTGGGATAGGTCCACAGAGTTAAACCATGGAGGCTGGTGTTGCCCATAGGCTGTCAGGCACAGCAGGATACGCCACAGAGTGTAAAGGGTAATATAAGCTGTTAGGGATGAGTGTAGTTAGCATTTCTTTATATTCATTTGCTTGTAATTCTCCCAGACTCTACCTCTTTGAAATGAAACTTTCCCAAAGGCCATCTTCTTCAGCCTGACACTTTCTTGGAAACCTACAGTAAAAAATTGTTTGGCCATCTCAGTGAAGAAGGCTAGGAAAATTGTCTTGTTTCAGTTACCTTTGTGGTGAGAACTGGAACATGCCAGTACAAAGAAGTTTTGTCCCTTCCTAAAGTGTCCAGATTTGGCAGTATTATAAGCACTTGGAAAAAAAAAATCTCAGTTCATGCACGTTCATTATGTATGAACTAGCTACAGTTTGGCTCCTATAGTCTCATTTCCTTTTTGTCAGCAAAAATCTTTGGGACCCAGAGGAAAAATATGTTTCTTATCCCCTGCACTGCTTGTTTCCTTACAGTATGATCTTGCAGCAGTTTAAGCCCTTCTTAATGCAGGGCTGTGACAGTCTCCCTTTCTCCGCTCCTCTTTGCCCAGCACAGCAGCGTGTTTGTGCCTCTGCTTTCCCTCTGCACTTACGGGCACATAACTAGTGGGGACAAAGCCGGGAACTGAAAACTGACAGTGTGTGAGGAGGGTTGTTTGGTTTTGGCTAGTTCAGCTCATCATCCAGTTCCACGAGCAGCAGTGCTGACAAAAAGGGAGACAGAAGTGTGTGGCCAGAGGTTGGGAGGAAAGGGAGAACTGTACCAAACCCGGTTTGGATGGGTTTCAACTGTTCTGGAGTCAGCCCTCAAACTGTGACTACTTACTGCTGCTTTTTCTCCTGCTGACATGGCAAAGAGAAGCTGGTACAGTAGGTGTAAATGTTTCAACCCTGTTAAAAACTCACATGGGTGTTAAAGTGATTCAATTTAGTGCAGTTTTGGTGGTTGTTTTTTTTTGGTTTTTGTTTTTTTAATAACTTCTGCAATACACAAAGACATCTACATTGAAAGAGCAGTGAAAGACTGAAATCAGAATTGCTGGGCAGGGCATGTGCTCTTGGGCATGTGAAGCAGCGTCTAATACTCAGTAACCTGAAAACGTAGTTCTAGAAATGTCAAGTTGGTCTCACAAAGTAGTGTAGTCTCTTTTGATCTTTATCTGTGGAACTCAGAGCTCAGTGTGGTTGATAACAGCCTGTTACCTCTGAGAAGTGTTGTGAAAACAGCTCAGTAAATGTTTATCTAGAACTTTAAATTATTTTCAGAGCAGGGACTGAAATAGCATATGGATAGTAAGGCTCTGGGCCCCCACTGAGAAATACAGATAAATCAAAATAGTGAATAGCAGCTCATTAATTAAGTGTTTTTGATTCTATGCGCTGAACGAGGCGAAGATTCTTCGAAGGGTTGGCCCAAGATGCCTTATCAGGAAAGGGGCAACATTAGGGCTGCATATGTGGCTTTGCTTCTGCCATCTCCTGTCTTCTAAATGCTATAAAATACTCACCTAGAGATTTATTTGTGTGCAACATAAATGTGAAATACAGGAGCAGAGGTGTTAAAATTTCTGTGAGTTCATTAAGCAAATAACATGTTTAAGAGCACATTGCATGTACAAAATCCATGACTCACTCTGCAAGCATCCTAGAAGGCCAGCTTGGAACAAGAAATTCCTATGGGGGAACACCGCTGGAGCCTTTTCAGTTCTTTAAATAATAAAATTTAAACTGGTTCCATCTCAGTTAAATGTGTATGACTGCTCATTGGATCCATTCCAGCATTCCTCACAGTCACTAAATGCATAACACTTACTAACTAATAACATCTGGATAGAGGATAAAAGAAGAATGTCTTGCAAGAGTCTGGGGACGTGTGCAGAAGTGAGGCTGCAGAGAGATTATCTGACTCAGAAAAGTTGGTGCATGTGATTTTCATTAATGGTTTTGGGAAACACCCGATTCTATAGTTCAAGATATTTCTAGAAACAACATAGAGAAAAGGAAAAGCAGCTTTCAATTTTGTGGCTGTAGGTCTCCTATCACACTTGGGCAAGTATGAGGAAACCAAGTAGTGTGTCTCCTTGCAGAAAAATCTTCCACATACAGGGGCCTCGCTCCATGCTTCTCATATGGGCAGATTTTCAGGGGGCTTGACAGCAATTTTGCTAGAGCAAAGACGTATAGATTATATTGCCTACAAATGGAAAAGACTTTCTGTATTAAGTCATTAAATGATAAACCTTAGATGCTCTGGTATTTCTCTAGCTGCCTAAGCATGCTGCTTTGTCATCACCAGCATTCAAAAGCACTATTAAGTCATTAATTATTTTCAGTCATGTTCCTGTGGGACAGCATGAGCTGCAAGCCCTAATAAAGAGTTTAGCAGACTAGTCATTCCCATGGCTGTTCTTGCCAAAGGACCTTGATTCTGCTGTAGGTGATTAGTGAGAATGCACAAACTCTCCCACAGAATAGATGCGGAAGCATGTGATTGGGAAATCTTGCAAGTGCTGGGTGTGTGTCATAACCCTTGACTACAGAGTCCATGTCTTGTGCTAGCTAACGAGTTATATTTACTCAGACAGGAGCAAATTTCAGGCCAATTACCCAAATGGACTAATCCTGCTGTCTCCGAGCTCCTGGGAGCTGCAGAGTTCTGTTTGTGCCTCATGGTGTGATGTAGCCCCCCGTCAGAGAGCAGCTCCTGAGAGATGGTGCCTGTACCCTGCCATACAGGAGCAGGGTGGGGAAATGGATGAAACCACAGCCTTTCCTCCCAGGCAGCTCAGCAAGTTGTCCTCACTGAATTTATTGCAGTCCCAGAGCGGTGGAGAGACTGCAAAGCAACACCGAGCACTTGTCTATGTCCTTTCCTAGCACCTTTAGGGACAGTACAGCTCATGTTATCACTTGCTCTAGGCTAGGTAATAAAACTGTAATTCCATATTTATTATGCAACGTGTTCATAAAAAACTAGTAAGCAGGACTAAAGCCCCATAGGAGAGGCACAGTGGTGGTCCAGGTGAATGCAAGTGATAGACCTAAACTCTGCTTTTCTGTAAATATCCTTGCAATTAAAAGTTTACGTCTGCATACAATGCCCTTTAACAATCTTTGCTTTAAAAGCAGCATCAAGCAATTTAAAATATTAATGAGTTCAAAATGAAATCTTCATTACTCATTATCCAGGGGAATACTGTGAAACAATAGGATGAAAACAACCTTGAAACCATGCAGACCGTACATTGTTTATAGAGATCGTTTTCCTTTGTTCCCGTGCCTTTGTTCTTTCAGTAGGCAGTTGAACACTATAACTTTCAGCTTCCTCAGCAGTACAGCACAGTAATGACCTTGAAACAGCCAAATGTACTGAATTTTATAAGGGAGTTTCCCCTTTAAGATATTTCCAGTTCCACAGTAATTAATACAATAATGATTGGCAGGTATTTGGGCTGTTTCTTTCTAAATAACTCCAGAAACTACTTAAATGTAGTGACATGCAGCAGTCTCTGAATATGAGCCACTCAATAACTCATACTCTGGAGCACAACCAAAACCAGATTGCTTCCTGTTTTCCATCATTTCTGGGTCAAATGGGAAGGGGAAAGTTTGCTGTGTCAATCTGAATCAAATTCACCTTGGTAATATAAGCAGTTGGATTGGACTGTTTCCTCATCTTGCATGTGCCTCCTTCTTTCTGAAGTGTCATACTGATGAAGCCAAGACTACGCTTGTAAACTGACCCGAGTAATTTGAAGAATCATGGAGTATCTGATCATGGAGTATCTGCGAATGCGTCATCTTTCACTTCAGCTGTCCAGTGCTCTCTTTCCTGGATCACCTGGAGCTGTCTGAGTTTGTAAGCTGTGATCCAGACATCAAAGTCGTAACTGATTTCCACGTTTTCTGCTGACTCCTTTCAGCCAAGATTTTCATACCAGTAACAACCATCCCTTCAAGCTACAAAGTTTTCTGGTTAATGAATAGATCAAACAACTTTGTATTGCTGACTATGCTGTTCTAAGCCAAAGTTCTCATGTTTCCTAACATTATTTCCTTTGCTTCCATTCCTTTCAATAACACATAGTATATATAACACTTGGGAATTAGATTTGTAGAGCAATCCAATGGACTGAACTCAGACTTAGATAGGGTAACTGGACACTGGCAGCATATCTAGGGTATTGAAGAGTGCCAGGTAAGCGTGTGGGGAAGAGTATGAAACAATGTCTTAGTTTTTTTTAATTGGATCATGACTTTTGTGATCAAGCCTTAGATTATTTTTTAATGCCGATTTTTTTCAAGGTATAAATAGGATACAGTTGGAAGAAGCTCCAGGAGAGAACATTGTTCAGTGTGATAGGTATGATCACAGCCCACGTCTTGTCAAGGTCTCGGTAGATGAGAATTGAAGGCTAAATAGAATCTTCAGGATGCATTAGTATAGTAAAGAGTGAATTTGCTGATGCTTGTAACCACTTTACTCAGGGATTCATGGGGAAAAACATAAAAAGGCCTGTTTGAAATTTTATCAAATAGTTGATGAAGGTTGGTATTCTGGTTTTGTCAATGGTAGAAATCATGCAGATTAGAAAGGTACGATGAATTTTGACAATAAGGACAAGTAGCTTATATTTCCTGCATCTTGCTTTTTATTTCTTCTCCCTTGGTTTCAAAATGTCAGTACCCCACTTTTTGGGTGAATTAACAGTACCTTTGGGAAAACAATTGCTACTTCATGGGAAGCTTTCTTTGGGATGGGAAAAAGGCACCTGTTGAAAGTAGCGCTCAACATCAAAACAAATCCCCTGCGGTATATTCTGAAAGAGAATGATAAAAGAACCAAATGGAGTTGACATCTGCATTTCAGCTCAGTCCTGGGAACCATAAGAATCTTCTACCGGTTGATTATAGCTGCTGGTGGCTGCCAGACTTTGCTGTTACATTGAAGAAACTTTCTAATACAGAGTCATTGTGAGGAATTAATAGGCATGAAACGGACATTGCCAAGACCCCAGATCATTCAGCATGGGATAAAACCAGAAAGATTTAGGAAAGAGTTGGAGAGAAGCTGCTTTAATTAATTCTCTTCCCCGCTGCATGATAAGGCAGTTGTAAAGACACAGAGCAGACGAAATGTCAGCTTCTGTTATTATAGTCTATGAAACTGATAACATGTTGTCTTTTTAACCACAGATAATTTGGCATGTTTCTATGCCCCCCCCTTTTTTAATGATATTAAAAGAATGTAATGACAAGTGCATTTGAAAATTTGTTAATGTGTTTCTTTTAAAAAAAGTGTTCAATCTTCTCCTACATGTATCTTTTGATAGTGTCCTCCCCATTCAAATATGTCTGCATTTTTTTTATTGCATTCCTCAGCTTCTCCCAGAGTAGAAGAAAAAGTTATTAGTGACCACCACAACTCTATACACCTCAAAATGTTAAACTTGGTAAAACCATTTGAACAGAAGGTTACTGGATGCATTTAAAAACACCGGCTTTTATTTTTGGAAAATTTCTTATTCAGTTAGAAAGTTTTCTCAGAATAGAACTGAAAATGACTTAATCTCAGAATTGCAACAGTTATGTTCTTTGTTGCCTGACCCCGATTCTTTCATAATTTCATCTGGTATTCATATTTGTTTATCCCATGACATGCATGGTTGCCTGTATCAAGTCAGCAGCTAAGAAAAAGGAGAGCAGTGTTTGCCTTGTACTTATAAAACACGCAATGTGAACTCATTATCAATTTAAAACAAAGATACAAACTGTAACAGAAATTATTTTCTACTTAAGCCAAATGTATGAGTCCCTTTCTCATAGTTCATTCTAAACCTTTTCTTTGGACAGCAGTCTCGGGGTAAGCAGTTATGATGTTAAGGATGATTTCCTAGTAGCATTAGACAGTCACTGTGGTTTACAGAGCCTGCAAGGCCCAACAAACCTGATATGACATCCTGAAATAATTTCCTTGAATTCACTATCATTACAGACATGGTCACAGTGACTTGATGAACACCTATATGATTACTCTTTTGATGCTTGTTCATGTGATAAAACCTTATAGGGAACAACAATCCTTTATAATCCAACATTAGCAAACCACAACCAGAAACAAAATTTCCTTTCTTTGGGCACCCACACAAGTAACAACACCTGAGCTAAAAAACTATGCAAGTGAAAATTACCCAAGAGTCGATACAGCTGGTTAACATTTACCTGTGCTACCCTACAGATAGTTGCCAGGGAGGAAGCCAACCAAAGCAATCATTACAGCCTGGAGCTGTAGGTGCCAATTCGCGACGCAGCGCAGCACCAAGCAGTGTGGCCCATCCCTTGTGCCAGCTGCTCCTTCACCCTTCCAGCCACAATTCCGTTCTCTAAGCTAGGTCACAGGTAGCACTGACGTGACAGGATCTTTGCTCACTGCTTTTATTAGGAAGTAGGATTTCAACTTTTAGCATACATTTTCTAATATTACTTTATTTTTGACTCGTTCAGCTACCAACAGGAGGTCCACAGAAATTTCCTGCCCACCAAAGACCATTTCTGAAGTAGAGTTATCAAAAAAGAAAAACATTAAGAAGACTAAAGGTGGAATTAAGGTAGGAATATCCATGTTTTGGGGACATCCCATATTGTGAGAACTCAAAACAATATAAATATAGGTTTATATATTTATATTTCGAATTAAAAATTTGAACATCTCTGCTAAGCATTTTTTTTTTACACTTCATGTTGTGGTTTGAAAGTTACTCAACTGACACTATTAAAAAAGATTTATGCTTATATACATGGAAAAACAAGTTACACTAAAGTAGAAATCACTTTCAAAGGATGAATCACTTTCAAATGTGGAGGGAACATCCAACAATAATACATTAAAGTGCATCCAAAGTGTCCATCCTTCCTTATAGCATATAAACTATTTTGTCTCTAAAACTGGAATCTTATTCCAGCTCCTCTGAAGTGATGATGTGTTATGTTCAGTGTTCTAATAAGTTATATGTTTTTCCTCATTTAAATATTTTCTAAGGGTAGGTTCTAGGCAAAGGAGGAAAGATTATTTTTAAGTATTAAAAATAAACTAACCAAGCAACAACAATAAAAACCAAAGAAAAATTCCACTGTTGCTGCATGGGCACATAAGGTTCAGGGAAATGTATTTTGCTTGTGTGTCTCTGTGATGAGATTTGTTGCATTATTGCTTCTGCTAAAAGATTCTGTTTAGGACTCTTTGGACATCCTTATCCTTTCCTCCCTGCTCCCAAGCCTTACAGCATTTAAGAGCCCAACACTTAGAGCAGGCTGTCCTTTGTCTGAGCTGTAGAGACTGACTGGGATAACAAGCTATCAAGACAGCTGTTCAGCCCTCCTTGAGTGTTTTAAGACTGGAAACAGATGTATCCAAAACTTCATTTATCTGCAATTCTTTTAACCAAGATGAAGTGCAGCTGCATCCTGAAACTTCTCATTTGCTCAGGCTAGCTGAAATAGCCACTTTCAGAGACCAGACTTCCTTTTTTTCCTGTCAAATTCAAGTAATGCCTCATTCATCTTGTTTAAAATGTTTGGGTTTAGACCATGTAAATATACCTATGAAAGAGACACGAGGAGTACAATTGAAGTTGTATTCTGAATGGTCTGTGCACAAATGTTTTGTAACTTTGCCAACATTGTTACAATTTTATAAAAAATAAGGCAAAAATCAAAACATACACAATGCCATTCACTCACCACCTTTTAAATCGTAACATCCCTTCGCCATAGTTTTCTTGCATCTTCCCTGCATTAAGATTCACATTATTAGCTCTTTAGGGCAGCATATCATTAGAATGGTAAAAAATGCTATTTAAGGTATGTTTTGAGAAAGAAAAGAGCAAGAGAGGACCCTGACTGTAATGAGGGAAATAATACAACCAATATTCAGAAGAGAAGAGCAGAAGTCGGGTACTATGGGAGAGAGGCATTCTCAGCAGTAATGCAGGTAATCAGCTGTATTCCTTCCCCAGTTAGGTATATGCAACAACATGGTACAGGTTTAAAAAAAATAAATTCATTTTTAAATCTAGTTCCCAAGGCTACAGTGCAAATTATACCTCCTTTCTTTCCCTCCCACTGTTACTATAAAATTTTTGTATTTCATGTGTTCTGATAATAGTTCAGGTAAAGATCATCTATTAATAGACTACATCATGCTCACCACCACCTAAGCAATTTAGCCATATAGAATAGGACAGGCCACTGCTTTTTTTTCCCAGGATCAGCCCTTAAACCAAAGTGCTCAGGAACTTAAAGGCTCTACTGGAGTTTAGATATTGGCTTGGATTAACTGCAAACTCAGCAGCTGAGCTGTTTTGCTGAATTTGAAGAGATTGCTTCCTACTTTTAAAGCTGCAGGCAAAAGGAGGAAAGGCCTGCTTAAAGCTTTCCTGGAGCACGCTTGAAATGATCCAACTCCTCAAGAGTTGACAAGGAAACAGGTTAATGTTTATCAAAATATGATGTAAAAAGCCCCAGTCTGTTTCAACCTGGGGACCTAGAATTCAATTATTTTAACTTGTCCAGTGATTTCTAGACTAGGTAAGATTTGTTTTCCACTCTTTACAAGAGTTAATGTTCTCTAAATAAAAAGCATCAGAAATGAAGTATTTTCACTTTTGATGTGTCCTTTTTATTCAGATTGAAGTGATGCATGAAGCTAGTCAAGGAGGATCTAGCAGAGTCCTGGTGATGAGTGAAAGTGATGAGAACTTGTCAACAAGGAGGAGGTAAGGCTGCACACAAGCCAGTACCTTTTTTTTTATTCCTAGCATATAAATAACTGCTTCTATAGTACAGTCTCTAGGACTTCTTGGAAGTTTACTCAGATTAAAAAATAATTAGATATAATCAAGAAATTATATCAAGAACTATATTAGATATAATCACTGAAATGCTTACAGCTGTGCATTTACACACAGTATCACCTGGAAAAGCAAGCAAAATTTATCTTTTGGTTGGGTTGGGGTTTTTTTTGCAATTTTTTTCTTAGAAGCATAAATTACATGACAGGAGAAAATAAGTCATTAGAATAAGCCTTGCACACATTTACAAGAAAGCAGTATTAAAGATCATCTCACTGTGGTCAGTCAAATATGAATATCCTATATGCCTCTGAGAAGCTTCTGGGTTTTTTAATGTAAGAATCTTTTCTCCTTTTCTGCAAAGTCTTGAGAAAGAGATTATTAATAATGTATTCTAAAACACCAAATACTTGTCATTTAGTTTAACAAAAAGTACCAAGCAAACCCAGTTTAGTTTAGTCGAAGTGCACTGTTCCTAGCCCAGGGGGAGCAATTACAAAAAAAACCCACCCCACCAAACACAAAACCCAACAAAAGCCACCCTGCAAGAAGCCGAACCCCACAGTCCTCACTGACTTCATTTCCTTTGTTCTTCTTCATTATCATTTAGGTAATTTACACTTAAATTATGCCTCTCTCACACAGCTATATGCTGAAGTTACTTGATGCAAAGACCAATTGGAGACAGTAAGAAGTTGCATTTTTGTATGTATCCGAATTTAATTATATGCTATGAAAATACTATGACTGGTCTCCAACCCCATCAGCTACATTTCAAAAGGTGGAAAGTGTGATCTGAAATAGAACTTTTTTAGCTAGATGCACATCTTGGGGAATGATTGCCTTAAGAGAACATACAAATTTGGCAGTTTAATTTTAACAACAGGTTAAGCTTCTAATATTTGGCAGTTTTAAACAACTTTGGACCTAGAAGCTTGGTAAACAAATTTAACTGTCTCCTTTCTTAGAAACACTAATTTTGCATTTTGTTTCACAAAAGGTTTGGTTCAAAGTAGAACAGAAAGGAAGCAGGGGAAGAAAGCAGTCTGAAGTCCTATAATAAGGGGGGGACTCGGAATAGTATTTAAAAGTATCAGAGCCAAGCCCGTCTGTTACAAAGAAAGCAAGAAGAGATATTTACCACCTTTGTCATGTTGTTTTGGGTTTTTTTTAAAAGAAATAAGTCTGTTTATTCAAAACAAGTTTTACAAAACAATTGTCTTTTTGTGGTACAGAGCAAAGTTTAAGAATAAATATCGAATACTTTGTATAAAAATTAGTAATATCAAAGGGAAATTGATGCAAACCCAACAAACACATTAAAACAATTGTAGCATTAAATACGCTGTGCAACTATGTCCAACTCTTAATGAGGAGTGACCATTCAGGCTGATACTGTTTTATTTGTAGAAGTAAAACCTGACAGCCCTGCATTGGAGCACCAAGACTATTTTTTAAAAAGGTTCCAGATAAAGGTGTACAAATCTTAAGTCAGTGTTTAGAACCAGAAAAAGTTTTCTAGCTTCTCCATTTTTTGAAAGGAGTGCCTTCATGCTTTCCTTTTTATTCAACAAGCAACTTCTTTTCACTGCAGCAAAAGAAAATGCATACTATAAACATCAAGTCCCTTTTAAGATTAAGAAACAATCCAAACAAATCTCAAACCAGCTGTAAAACAAAGTATTTCAATGGTCAAAAGTGACTGTCAGATAATGACAAACTACATTTATTTAAGCGGTTTTAGATGTTAATTAGGTCATTACCCTATAAAAGTTTAAGCTACTTAACACTTATTTTACTTTTGCTTGTATGAGTGAAAACATCCCAACACATAGTTATGCTGGAAAAATTTTAGTCTTAATAGTATATTTTGGTTGCATACTGCGTATGAAGA
>NW_010124650.1:15541-31150 GCF_000699245.1 Pterocles gutturalis
CTACAGTGAACAGGGTGTTTTTTTCCAATAGTGCAGTTTTGCTGTGCAGCTTGTTGATTTAAGTGTCTCACAACAGGTCAGAGATCTGATGAAGCAGCTTTCCTTCAGTACGGAATACTACTTTCTCTCTATGTGCATTTATTTCTCTATAAGCCACCAGGTTATACAGATCTAGGGCTGTCTTGTGTTTTGTTTTCTTTCAAAAACCACACATCAAGTATTGTAATCAATCTGTTTAAGCAAGAACAGGAACTGGATTTGTTTCTTATAAAGTATAGCTTTGACATTCTTCAGTCATTCTGATACTGACAAATAATTTACTTGTGGGCTCTTTATATACCAAACATTTGGGTCCAGTTAAGATTCTTATTCATTTTCCTTCTGGAAAACCAATTATAGAATGATATGTATTTTACTTAATTCCAGTAGCTACCTACCATCCATCTGAAATGGCAGCTTAGAGAACAGTCAGCAAGCTCACTCCTGGATTCCATCTATGCTAACATATACCATTAGCCATTCAAACCATTAAAACCTACAGCACAGCTCCCAGAGCAGTAGTAATTATTTAAACAAAAGTTTACTATTTGTAGCTTAGAACTGCCCAGTCCTAGATAGCTGCTCTACAGTAAAGTCAGAGGACTCAGATCAAGTATATCACTGCTCCACACAGCAAGAAGCTTCATGCAAAAGAAAAAGGCTAGTCTTAGAAAGCAAGTAGCATTGCTCCTGTAATTAGCACATTTCCAACAGATGCTTGATAATTTGTCAGCTTTTGCATTGTTATTGTTCTGCTGATAAACTTGACTCATTAAAGCTTTCAGAAGACATTTTCTGACACTATCCACACTAGAACTTGTTCCACCACCCAATCAGTTCACAAGCAGTATCTGAGTGTACCTCATGTGGCCCATGTGTCCACTCCAGGAAGAGCTACTAGAAGTTTGGCAATTAGCAACTAAAATATCTGTCCTGAGAGTCTGTGGAAACACCACTAGTGAGCAAGACTGCGGACATCCTAGAACTTTGGTTCTCTGCAATATTTATATGGCACCATAGTACAACTCAAAACAGCTGGAGTTTGAGCATCACTTGGTTCTATCCTGATTTACCATGCACAGGTGTTTCAGTTCTCCTGCAGTTGATATTAACATAGAAAGATATTTAAGATACAGGGTTTTGGGGACACAAACTACCCTGAAAATCTATAGACAATTTTGTGCTTATGACTTCAGGAGAAGTATTTTAGTGATTTTGATTTGTGTACTGAGTTTCTGTGGATCACCATCTCCCTTCACTGTGAAGTCAAACTTTGTGCCAAAAATACCCTTCTTTGTTAGTACAAGCATGAAATTTTGCTTTTTAAATCCTTTAACAGCCTCAAATTAGCTACAAGAAACATTCTCGGGGACTTTTGCTTGCTTTTCACCTTTAGAACCATGAATATTGGTAAACAGAAGCATTGTTGAAAAAAAACTCATTTAGCTTATTAAAGATGGGACTGTTTAAATATACTGCTTCAGTTTTCAGCAGGCAGAGAAAGATTAGCAAAACCAGTTACATGAGTAATATTTGATTTTTATCCTTTCAAATTCAGTCCTGATCTAAAGGGAGCTCCTTTGTTACTTAAAACAACCAACTCCGAGGACACTCAAACACTGTTTCCCTATTTTAAAGATTTAGGGAGCTTTGAGAAAAGATGGTAGCAGGTCTTCACTTCTAGCACTCACTGTTTGTTTGTCAATTGTGCAGGGTCCAGACTTACTTTCTATGAAGCACTGAGAAATGGTGAATATTTGTAACCAATTTACCTTGCCTTAAACTACAGCAATAGTCTCACTCATCAGGTCAGAAGTCCTATTTTCCTCATGTTTTGAAAGGTCTATTCCATTTTGATATAGCAAATTTTCTTTTTTTAGCATATGCACCTTAGATCACACAGTTTTCTTAAAAAGTTTACGACTTACAAGTTCAAAGTAACTGATGTTTTCACCAAGCATTTCAAAGTCTAGAAGTCAAATCCATTGTAGTTCATTTAATCCAGACTTGCATCCCTTGAAGAGTGTAAAAAAACAGGCTACAATGTAAAAAGTTGCAGTACAATAGGAAGGCTATTCCAATACGTTTCTGAACAGAATTTGGGACTATCTCTCCCCCCATCCTCAACTATTCACATTTAAGTTTTACCTCTTTCCGTGTTTACATATATTTTGAATAAACAGCTAAAAAGTTGTTGCTCTGTTTTGGCTCAGTGGATCTTCAACGCAGAAATTCAAGTATTAAGAAAATGCAGCTGAACAAGGATATGTGTCCTGATAGTGTAGTTTACAGAGAAGCAAAATATTGACTAGTCTGCAGTACATTCTACTGAAAATTCCTGAAGAAAGCTTTTTAACTTCAGGAGATGTAGCCTGCTTCCAGAGCTGGTGAAGATCATCTACGTGTCCATGAGATGTCATCATTTTGTTATAAATGCAGGGATGATATGGAGCCTTTCCTTCCCCAGAAAAAAATACGTGATATTGTGGTACAATTCCCATTTTATTGGCACAGAGACCCATGAAAACATCATCTATATAAAGACTTGTATTGAGAGTCAATGAAGCCTCATAGACTTTAGCTGCTACATCATTTGATATTACATACGCAGCTCCTGCTGTGTAGTCAGGATAAGAGGGCCACTGGTACATTTCATATGGAACATAGTATTTGCTACTTTTGTCTCTTATGGGAGGTGATCCACGATGGACACGACCAATCCAGAGATCCTGCACACCCATTTGTGCTAGACTTTGAAGATAAGCAACAAGATTTGGCATATGGATAAATATATCATCATCTGCAGACATAATGAACCTGGCATGAGGACAATAGGCATTCACCCAGCTAAACTGCAAAAGCAATTTAAGAGTAAGATTGTGAAAAGTATCCAAGAAGTCTTGCTGAATCAAATCACTGTATTTCCAGTCTTCCAGCTGAAGTTTTCTTTGCTGCAGATGATCTGTTGGTTGTCCTAAAGCAAAAAGAGTTTTAATATTGGCTTTAAGTTGAGAACGAACGTACTTCTCATTACCCCAAGTTTGTCTAATTGCATCCCTCCGATGACGGTTTTCAGGCGAAGTCTTCACAAACAACAGGAGAAGGACGTCCTGCTGCTGACACTTCTCTCTGTGGTTGATCAAGTACTGGTAGCTCGACACTCTGTCCAAGTTATCCCTGTTGATAGACAGGCTGTCATTGACAAAATGGTAGCTATTTATGAGGTATCTGTATGAATAGGACTTCATATGGCTCACAATGTGATTATCAAATGGTCCCCAAAAAATCATGAGACACAGTATGAAGCAAGTGGCACATATCTGCAAAAAATGGCATTTTCTGACTCTTCTGGGACTAACAAACATCCTGATGCAGTTTCTACAATCCTTGTTCTTGTTCAGGATCAGTGTTTTTACAGTGCCTGTGTTTTAGTTTAAGAGCGCAGTGTCACCCCTTCAAGATAAGTGTCCACTGTAAGGCATGTTGTCTTTCATTCAGTATCCTTGTGAAGCCAGCTTTGTTCACAGATTTCACAAGTCATCTTTCTCAAAAAATGTTTCTCTTTGATTGAAAGAATGCAGACAGTTTTGAAAGATGAGACTTGCAGATGAGTATTTTCCCTTTGGGGCATCTTGAAGTGATCGCTATAGTTCGAAGACAGATCTTTTCAAGTGTTTCTTTCCTTCATGAAGATGAATACCTACCAATTGTAGGGGGGGGGAAAGAGAAAAATTTTAGTGAGCTGTTATTAACAGATCAGGTTTTAGGTTTGGTCATGGAAATGAGTTGACTACTCTCAGACACTTCCCGTCACCATGCACCTACATCCCACTTCCCCGCCCCCCCCCAAAAAAAACCAAAAAACAAACAGAAAAAAAAAAACAAAAACACCACAAAACCTGAAAACAAACCACCTGGCAGCAAGGTAGAGGTTGTCAGTGGCCCAGAGCAGGCTTGCAGGAGGCCAGTGAAGGAGAAGAGGAACCTGACACAAGTGGCTTCAGTTCTGGCAGAAACTCCTTTGTAGAAAAACCCCCTGCCATAACCAACCGATGACAACATTTTGTTTAAATCGTTTTAAGCCAGGAGGGCAGACACGCTACAAGTGACCGCATTTACTAGTTGTCTTTGCGCAGCCTATTAAAGAACGAGACCCACACAGAGACCTGCGACTGCTCCTGCTCATGGGAGCGCCAGGCCGCCACAACGGCCTGACAGGCCTCTCCTCCCTCACAGCCACCGCGGTCCCCTGCGCTGCCACCCTCCCTTGACCAGGCTCTGTGTGAGTGGCCTGCAGCCCACTGAACAGGAGGCGAGCCAGGCAGCCCTCCCTCACCTCTGGCTGAAGGCTGTGGGGACGTAGGTCAGGTGTTGCTGCCCCTGCCCACCCCAGCTCCTCACAGGGCCCACAGGGCCGCTGCCTGCACCCTGAGGGAAGGCACCACCACCGCCAGCAGTCCTTCCTCCCCCAGCCCTGGCAGCACCACGAGGGCCTCACCCAGCACGATCCCTGCCCTGGGCCCTGCTCTCCTGCCTCAACCGCCCCGGCAGGCTTGTTGAAGAGAAGCAGCCACTTGACTCCACAGCCAGCCTGAGAGATGCCGCTAGCACACCCATGCTCCAGTGGCACCCATCAAACGCCCCACATATCAGCTTAGGACCTCTGCTTTTTAGCCGACATTGCAGATGGAGATTGTTTGTAACCCAAGCTATGGTTAAGAGGCAGGTTATGCAGCAGGCAACACCAGACAGGACCCCAGACAGACTCTTCAGTGAGGCACCCCTCTGTCACAGCTACCCAGGCAGGTAACACTGCAGGGCTACCCTCTCTGCTGCCAGCTAGGGTTTTAGTGAATAAAAGAATCCAAAAGTACAAAAAGCCACCAAAGTCCAGCCTTCTTGTCCTGCCATTTGTTAATTTCAGTTCTTGTAGCCAGAGCTTGCTCTCCTGTCTACTAAACAAGAACAGCCCAAAGGAGCAGCTACCTGGATATCACGTAAAAGCCCAAGAACAGGGTGAGCTCTGTCATGCCAGAAATGTAGAACTAGCACCTTAAGGAATGGCACCCCACTAGCTAAGCACTTCTTGCACAGAGGCACAACCCCAAAGCAAGAGAACACAAGCTATCACTATTACATTAGAAGTTACATACAACACAAACGTTTTTGAGACTGTTTTACCCGTTTGAGGTTTTGCAACTAGATAGCACGATGAGAACACAACAGACTACAGAGATAAGAAAACAGAGCAATTTTGTGGTGTTGTTATCTACCCGAGGAAGTGGACTGGCTGCTCTAAATGGAAACTGTACATTGGTGCAGCTGGGGCTTGCAGATTGTAGTGCATAACAGAAAAGCTGTACGGGCAGTTTGGTGAATAAAAGTCAGTCAGCGCTTTTTATAGTATCAGTTTAAACCCTTTTTATTTTGGAAACATGAAGTTAAACAATGCATCTCAGACTTATAAACTCAGCAACTTTACAATAGAATGCTATTGCAAAGCTTCCTCTTATTTCAGATGAAGCACAGAGATGCAGACAAGCTGGAGTGTTACAGAAATCCAGATGTTTGATAGTTTCTTTTGGAGGATTGGGTCTGAAGATACCCACTACTTCCTCAGAGTGAGCCCATTTTCCCCTCTGACCTAGATGCATATTTGTGCTCTTTTCCAAAAATCTGCACTCTGCATGAAGGCCTGTCACATGAGCTACTCCAGATCAGCTTGTTTGACAGTGAAGTGGGATATCCAAGTTAGAAGGCACATTGCAGATATGCTCCATCCTGCTGGAAGACTCAAGATGTCACATGGACCTAAGCAGCAACACCAGTTCTACAGCACTAAAGGAGTGTGCCCAACCAGAGGTGGCAGAAGCAGACATGCTACAGTTAAAGCTTGAGGGACTCTGGTTAGCACTGCCTCAGTATAAACTCAGATTTGTGAAGCCTAGCATAACAATGAGACAATCCTGAAAAGAGCAGGTAGGATTTTCTTGAAGCTTTCAAAATCTGTTTAGAAAGGAGCCACAGGGTTCAAAGGACACATGTTTTAGCATGTTTGGAAGTTTTGTTTATTAAGTAGAATTTCAAACTTTTTTGCAACATTTGGTTTCTGAGCAATTTAAACACTTATAGTTCCTATGAAATTGAACTCTTCCATCTCCAGCAGTACTGATTTATGTGCTGATTACACCAAAAGATCAAAGTAAATCTAGTCAAGCTAATACATCAAATAAGCCATCAAAACACAAAATTACATGTCTATCAAGATTTTCCCTTCTGATTAACTAAAGGGTAAGAAAGCATGTGCCTAAGTTAATGGGAGCACAGCCTGAATGGACACTGCTGCTTACAGCTTTAGCTACAAGATTACATAACCCATGTTCCCCTCACCAGTTTTCAGATGCTGACATGTCTTCACAAATCACACTGCCTGTCATCTCTACCCTGGCCTATGTCCACCTATTCATTCTCCAATATTTGAAAAACTTCTTGTACATTAAGAAGTTCCTTTGAAACTAATCTTCAGGTTCCTCTTATATATGAGCTGTATCATAAAAGAAAACTGAACAGGAACACTGAGCAAGTTACAACCCTGACACTTCTAGGATTCCCTGCCATAGTGACAGAAGGTCATTTTAAGGAAAAAAGATACAGTAAAGTACTTAGTTAAGCCTTCCTTCCCACATAGTTCACAAACACCAAGATGGAAAGAAAGCACATGCACACATTCCGCAAATAAAATAATTTCAAGTAATGTTAAAACTTCCACTGTTACACCTTGTTCTGTACAAAACTGGTGAGAAATGGAAGTCAATTCAGACAGGTATCCCACAGGAAAATATGGTCACAATGGCAATGGAATTAACATAAAGAAACAGTCTAGCGCTATAAAGATCTATGGAAAGTTTAGAGTCAGGTCACGGATGTTGAGTCAATAAGGAACATTAATGCAGGGATGACTGACAGTAGCTTTGAAAATTGTTTCAAGAACACTTAACCCACCTTCTGCAATCTCATATGCAGGCTTTGCCTGCAAGTTCTTTAGCTTACCCACAACTTGCAGTCAGGGTAGTTTCCTGGGATGGTAGAATCATCATTCTTAGATGCTGTTTGTGCATGTGTTGAGGACTTCTCAGATTGAACAGACACCTGATTTTCAGAAGGTGAACATCTAACACCTTCCAAAACACTAACTCCTTAAATGATTCTGAAGTTGCTCAGTCATGAGCAATCCCCTTATTAAAAAAAAAGTCCAGCACTTCCTCCAGGGGAGCTTTGTATCAGAAATAACTACAGCAGCATGCAGAGAAGTGAGACATGGAAAGCTGTGACCACTTTCTGCTTCTCATTGATATGTAGCACTTGTAAGCGCCAGGGCAATCTCTGAAGTGTTTGTTGGCAAAGAAATTCAAAGGATGGCAAAGCATTAGAAGGCAATTGAGTAAAGCACTTCAACTACTTCAGGGCTGGAAGCAGAAACAGGTTGTAAATGCTTGATACTGCCAAGAAACAACTAACTGCCAGTAGAAATTTAGCTTCTACAGAGGTTTTGCACTTGCTGTAACTATTTGGTAGAAAGTAAGAGGGGAAGCTGAAGAAATCAGTCGCTAAAATGGAGCAGCAAGCTTCCCAGCTGCTAGAAGCAAATCTAAATGGAGTAATCTGCCAGAATGGACAGACTTGCCTTGTTCGGTTGCTTTCTTCAGGATCAGTTCCCTGAAACGGATACCGTACTGATAGCAGGTGAGGAGTAAGACCATGTCTTTCAAGCACTAGTCTACACTTAGACTGCAATTTTCAGTTGCTTTAACCTGCTGTATCTACTGGGACTCTTCCCCATAGAAGCTAGAAGGGAGGACTGCATTTTCCATAATGAAAGCCTCCAATATAAGAGTCATTTAGCTCAAGGGATTTTGCACAAAACACAAGCACCAGCATGACATTCTTTACTTTGTTTGCAGCAGATTGGGTGAAAAGAGCCAGTTCTTTGTACTGACAGTAAGGATAATATTCTGAAGTTTCGGAGTCTGGCAGTAACATGATTGAGGCTGCATGCTCTCGGTTTTCTGAGAGGACCAAGTTCAGTAGCTAACTTCCACACAGGGAAGTCTGAGCTCCAAGACACAGCTCCAAAGGCTGTAATAGTATCTACTGTACAACCCATCACATCTGTTTTGGCAGATGCCAGTAATGAGCTCTAATGCTACACTGAACAGCAGTCTGCATTTATGCAAGTTCACTTTTACAGTGCCAGTATTTAAAGACATGCCAGACTGGTACACATTCCTTTCAACTCCCATGTACTATGGCAAAAATATGCAGCAAAGGGGCAGAGCATATTAACTGCAGCTGTTAATGTTACCCCATCAGGTGTGGATGGCAGAGCCAAAGTATCAAAACCATTTGCACAGCACTAGTCTTTCTGCTTCAGAGTGAGTCTTCAGTCAGCACTTTTTACAGCCTCTAGAAAGATCCCCACCCCAAATTTTATAGTAGATGGATTATGTTCGTATTTGAAACCTTATCTGAAAGCTTCTCTACAAGTGATATAGAAAATTTTCTAGTGACTATATATCACTTAATCTCCAAATATTATAAATACACCTTGCCTGCAAAGTGGATGAGGACCACAAAAGGCCCTACAAAAAGGGATAACTTGCCACTGCTTTCTATCCCACATTAGCGTACTCACCTCTTTACAAAAGAATATTTTCAGACAACTTTGCAAGGACATCCCTGTACACATGGCAAGCTTTGAGCTGAAGGTTGACTGAAACTGAAGGTTGAAGAAAACTGTTTTCCCCATACTAGAGAAAGCAACTGTGAAATATAAAGTGGTTAAGGATCCAGTCTGATGCTCAACACTGGAACACATGAGAATGCAAATTCTCTAGTTACACATTAGTGCCGAATCCCTGTGTCACAGCATATTAAAGTTGAAGAGTTACAACATCACAGCCACACCTGATCAGAAATCCTTTCTGCTGCCTGTTTTAAGTAAGCCCAAACATTTATTTGCAGCTATATCCAGAGATGTTACTTCCAGCCTATTTTCCCCACAAATCTAAGGTGACTTCTGTTGCAGTCTACAGGCCATACCTGAAGATCAAACTGAACAACTATCTGAAGCAGACTTTTTCTGTGCTAGCTGCCAGCCTAAGAGGAAGTCCAATTTAAGACTGATAAAACCAATTGCAAGAAGGCTAGCTTAAGCTGTCTTTCTATGGGGCCTCACTTTGAAACTTTTTTTTGCCTAGTAAGAATGCTTTCAAAAAATAGAGTTAGGAAGTGTATGAAGGATTCATGTAAACAGAAGGCTAACACTGCAGTACTGTATTTCTAAACCATGCTAGATTTTGGTATCGTAGTTCCATGTTTTAATATTTTCATTACAGAGTAAATATTCTCTTCTCTGCTCTCCAGTCTATCCCTGCTCCTCAGACAGTACTCTAGCCCATGATCCCAGTTCAGCATCAAACTCCAGGCGGATCTCCCATATTGCAGCAAGAGCTTACAGTCAAAGTTTGGATGTTATGTGTATCACTAGCGTGTAGGCACTAAGGCTAGAAGACAAACGGGAAGTTCAATTTGTAGATTAGAATGCAGGGGGTTTTTTAGTTTATGTTCCCAACCCTACAAGTAGAGCCCTGTGAGACAAGTCTGCAGGTCTACCGTGTACACAAGAGTTCAAGGAAGCTGGGCTGCAGAACGCTAGTGCTGGTTCCCATCCTAATGATACCTGCTCAGTAAAAACCAACATCACTTTTGTTAAGAACTCTTCCACATAAGCGACCCAAGTCATATAGATGGGAACATAGCCTGTTTTTCAGTTCTTTAGATGTATTATAGAAATTAAGGAGAAAATCAGCTCCCAATCCTAGGCATAGGGATACTAGACAGTACAAAATAATTTTCTCTATGGCTGGGGAAGTATCCAGGTCTTCGGTTTCAAGACCATGCTTTCTCCACCCAGCAAGCACAAAGTCTAATGCTACACTGAATCCACCACACACAGAGATGTACCTCAAGCAAAGCACACACCTATACACAAAGGTCTCCTAGTAATTTAAGATAGTCCTCTTAAAGCGACTATAGGATTAACCTAGAAAAGAAGCAGCTCTAAGGAGAAAGACAATACTCCTACCATAGCTAAGAAAGCATCTGCATATATATAATTACATAGTCCTCAAAGCGACTATAGGATTAACCTAGAAAAGCAGCTCTAAGGAGAAAGACAATACTCCTACCATAGCTAAGAAAGCATCTGCATATATATAATTACATTTAAAAGATGAGCCTTCTGCTGAATGAAAAATCATGAGGAAGAGAACCTCTTTAGGACGATCCCCTAATGGCTCATTACCCCAACAAACAGTGGAGCTGCCACTGCCACACCACTTCAAAGCCACCCTCTTGAGATCACCAAGAGCAAATATTGCTTAAGCCACTATCTTTTCTTACACCCACAAATCTACAAGCACTTAAGAACAGATAGTCATTGCACACTCTGTTCTCTTGGCCCTTAACAGAATCGTGCCTTGTTCATTCTCACCGCTCCTGAACACCGATGTCATAGCTGCCAACAACTCTTAGGCTGAAAGAGAGAAAGGCTGTATTCTACTCAAGGCTGAGGGAAGAGGAGGAGAGTTATTAGTGATCCTGTCTGCTTCTTGGATAGTCTCATCAAGCGGGTTGTCCTCTTTTACTAACAGGAAATGCATCTATTCGAATCAAGCAAGCAGCCTGTCTGATCATATATTTGCTTCCTGTTTAGCATTTGTACTTCAGTTATTTTTTTTAAGAGATTAATTCACTCCCATTTGGGGTAGTTCAGCACTAATTTGCTAAAATTTTCAACACACGCAAATGCAGTGTAAAAGTGAAGTCTACATATATACACACACATTTTCTATAGAAGCATGAAGTACTAGTCATTCAAGATACACCAACAGAAGTTTAATTTTAAATTCATTAAAAAATGTAAGTTCAAGTTACATAAACAGCACCTTGAATTCAATTAAAGAGTCGCCCTAACTTTAAGCAAATCATTATCTAGAAACAGTGAATGCACGCACCACTGTCCATTTCTCCTAAGCCCTAACTTCCAGACTGCCATTCTGAAAGCATTCAGAGTCTTCACTGGCATAAGAAAGGCTCAGATAGTTTTAAAGTCAAAACTGATAAACACGCTAGAAGCATTATGTTAAGAGTACACGTAGTTTAAGTAAAGTCAAGCTCCTACCAAACAAACAGATACCACCAAAACCTGTTGGGCTCGTGCTCTCCAATCTCTATGTATATCAAAAGATACCCCTCCTTAGGGAGTGACTGTCAGTTTGGGGAGAGGGTTGAAGAAAAGAGAAAGTTTTGGTAAAGCTAAGTGTACTGGAAGAGCCAGCCATCGAAAAGGACTGAAGAGGAGAATGTTTTCTGCATTTGCAACAACAGCTGCTGGCAGAAGTCACCACAGTTTTAGTACTTCCATGAGATCTGGATTCATACGGCTGGCTAACCTTTTCATTTAGTTCAGTTAAGCCAAAGTCTATTTCAGTTATTTTATGATTACATAAATTTCAAGGCTTTAATGTAGTTTTCACATTTTCAATAGCTTTCAAGACAGTCAAGTATTTCACATCAAGAGCTGTTGATTCTTTGTAAATTTAAAAACAGATTCAATACATAAGGCCCCTACATACATGTTGGGGGTCTCCATGTTTGTCTCAAGCACATCAGAAAGGCACAGTCATCTCAGATTTCATCATAAAAGTGGATGAGAACCACCTCAGCATATACAAAGGAGCTGCAGATTGCCTGGAATAATAGTGGTTCAAGGCTTTGTTTAAGCCTGCCTGCAAACTGGGTGGGATGAATTCCATTAATCCTCTCCTACTTCTGTGGGAACCAAAGAGAATTTTGGCCTTTTATACAATGCCACAAGGCCAGGGACTGAACAGGAGACACTCATCTGCCTTTTGTTAGGAAATACAGGGACCAGAAACAGCACAGGCTCTTGGCAAAAAAGCAAAAAGAACCAACACCACCCACATGTGCTTATGAAAAACGTGTCAATACAGTAAGCTGCAGCAACTCAAGAACAGCATCCTGCAGTTTGTAGCTTACCACAGTCGAAGCACCCTCGCTGAGAGCTAACAAGTCACTGGCCATAACAAGCCACAGAACAGAGGACTAAACAATGAATTCCTGAGGCCTAGCTTCAGGATTCAAATCAGATAAGAAAAGCCAAACAAAGGAACTGCAAAACACTCCCAACATGTTTAATAAGCAGTTAAGATTGTCGAAGAGTACAGCCTTTGTACCTTAAATGAAGGAACTTGTGCACTTGCATTTAACCAGTACTTATCTCTGCCTAGAAGAAATGGATAGTAGGCTGCACTATTTCATAACCTCAAGAGCCAGTAAAAATAATATTTTGACATATATCAAAATACACATCTGTTGTATATAGGGGTGTATATACACACACACTTCTATGCAAGACTAATGTAAAGCCAAGAACATAACTGCACTACATACAGCACTAGCATACACACAGTACCAGATTAAGAACCGCTGTGAGGACAGTTTAGACTAGAAACTACAAATGGAATTCATTGGGAAACAGACCACAAAACGCCAGTCTGTGGACTCTAGAAAGAAACTATAAAGATTCAAGCAGAAGCTTACAAGACAAGGATGACTTAAGGCAGAAGGAAAACCACACAGCCTTTAAAGAACCATGATCATTCTAGAAAGCTGAGCTTTGAGAACAATGCAATAGAAAGTCAGTACATGTAATTACCGCACGACTTTACTTGGGTCTTACAGACAAAGCAGCCAGAACCTCAGAACAGAATTAGTCGTAATTATGGTACCTTTGCCACCCCTATTACCCACTATAAGAGTTTCCTACTAAAAAAAATGTAGTGATGTAGTGAATAAATATTTTATTGGGAAGTCAGGAATGTTACAAGGAAGAGTTGTGAAAGCACTTTGTCTAGTCTTAACAATAAAACACATGGATCACACACCCCAATATACAGTGCAAAGTGAAATCTTCCTTTAGTTAACCAAGTCAAGTAGAAAAAAAAAATCCATCATCCTCTGTCTGTTTCATATGCCACAGAAAAACACAACTAATTGGGGAGGGGTGGGGGGGCCTGTAGTGGCCTATGATGAGTAGCAGTTTAAAGAACAAGAAGAGTTGTAAGTTTCCTGCCCAAGAAAAAAAGGCCAGTTTAAGTAAATCTGCACAAGCCTCTCTGGGTCATAGCAGAAGTGAAACTGGAAGAAATTTAAAAATTGCAGGATACAGCAAGAGAAGAAACACGAGCAGAAAGGGACTCATTGGTCCAACAGGAAGTGTAATTTGAAGCAAGTTTTTTCACTCTGAATGGAGAGGACTAGCTAAAATCCCTTTCTTTGCCAATATGTCCCAAAGCACCTCCAACAATATGATCCATGTTGACAAAAGGAGTTCTTTATTTCAAAGCTGCTGCACCTGAGTTGGTGAGGTCAAGTTGCTGCACCTGAAAGGTGACAGTGTACCTTCAGAGCATGGCAGCATTCCTGGGAGTTTTGAGTGACCAAACACTTTTTACTCAAGTTTAAGACTACATGCAGCAATCTGGAGATGGTACCGGGCAGTCAAGCCTTGACTTTATGAAACTGGTTTGCAGCAAGCAAACTTGCTCTACACTCCCAGGCAGCAACTCCCACAGTCTGTGATCTTAGCAATACATAGACATATGTCCCCATTCAACAGTCCTTCAAACTAAGTTGCTTTTCCTTACAACATTCCCTTCTTTCAAGGTCATCTATCCACAAGTTGCCTAAGCAGTCTTGGGATCTGTTAGATTTTCTGAGTTACTTGAACAAGTAGCAGCAGCATCTCCAAGTCACAATTCCATCTAACTTGAAGATCACACTATGCAGCCACCCCAAGGAACAGTTAAACTTCAGTTCTGGTACAGGTTCATTCTAAAAAGTTGCAAGTCCCAAAGCATCATCATCCTATTTCCATATGTTGTGGTAGTTTCTCTATTGACTATAGAATTTAAATCAAGGGTCATCTTTCAAAGATCCTTCCACGGCATTCCCCTCCTTGCTGCCAAGGCCTCACTCTAGACATGCATATCCTACACAGCTGAGGAAGGTATTTTATGAAACTCTGCAAGCCATACAGAATAAAGAGCTGGTAGTGCAATGCTAATTCATCACTTTCTGGTTCCCTCCACCACTTTCTGCCAGTTCCAAGGCCCAGCAGACCTACTGAACTAACAGCAAAACCACAGTCAGTTTTCCCAACAACAAAAACCTTCTGTACTGTTAGTAAGCAACATCTTAAAGAATTACCTAGACAATTCTTCAGGCATAGACTGATTAACATGGGAGATGAGACAATGCTTAGTACATCCTAGACACCATAACACTGTAGGTGCAGAATAACACTGCACACCTGAGCCACTGGCATTTCAAATGATAAGTGATGACTTGCAGGGTTTTCCACATGCTTCTCCCTAATCTCTAGGTGAAACACCATTCCTAGCTTCAGTACTCACTATTCCAGTTTGTCCAGATGTCAAAGGGACTGTCCCAACTACTGCTTTCCGCAGCATGAGCAACCAGTTTGCTTCTCAATAGTTTAGGATCTTAGAGAAAGGAAGTAACAGAGTTTTGATTACTCAGTGGAAGAGAACTAGTAAGCAAATACTGCTATTACATTTCTAAGCAGAAAAAAAAAAAAAAAAACACCAAACCACCCAAACGTGACTAGTGAAAAAGCCCGCATTTCCCCCAGGATACTACATTTCTGTATAAACAGATGGTGGGCTTCTAATAATACCAGAGCAACACTCAGCTCTATGTGACAGTCCAGCCTTCTGGAATACTGCTAGAATATTCCATGGCTGTTGTTACCAACTGTGATTTAATGTCTCCTGCCCTGCTCAACAATGGGGAAAAAAAAAAAAGAAAAAAGCTGGCATTCATCCTCTTAGAACTATTTTCTCTTTTTAAAAATAATCTATCCCTTTGCTAACCCCATCCTTTTCCCAACCCCATCCTTTTCCCTTTGCAAGTGCTAGGAGAAATGCAAGAATTGGGGAGGAGAAGTGAGAACAAGGCAGCATCATACAGAACAATTTCAACAGTTGCACTGGTAGTTTCAACACTACTGCTAAAACATCCTCAGGCAGAAGCCTCTGCAGTCACTGGATGCTACAGCACAAGAAAGCAGCACGTACCGAGTTCTCCCGTTCTGTGTAGCCAGAATAGCATTACAGGCGCTTTTTATTTTTTTAATCACTGCCTTGCACTTCATTTAGTTGCTTGCATTGGAGTCAAGGCAGTCTCCCATCTCTAGAGAGACTCCCAAGATCTTCCTCAGAAGCAGTTAACAAAGCTACTTCTCCTAAAAAGCTCAGCAGTTTCCTAAGCTTCCCACCACTGCGGGTGCTCCAACGCCCCTCGCCCCCACCGCCCGGGGCTCTGCTGGGCTCCCCCCACCCCCGGCGCGGCGCCAACAGCATCCCAAACTCTCCCAAAATCCATTGAATACCGAAATTAGCGCAA
>NW_010124651.1:0-604 GCF_000699245.1 Pterocles gutturalis
CTGGGAGGGGACTGGGAGGGACTGGGATGGGACTGGGAGGGTCTTTGGGTCAACTGGGAGCAACTGGGGTCAACTGGGATGAAGTGGGAGCTACTGGGAGGCACTGGGAGGGACTGGGGAGGGTTTATGGGTCAACTGGAGTCAACTGGGATGAAGTGGGGTCAACTGGGAGCAACTGGGAGGGTCTGTGGGTCAACTGGGATGAACTGGGAGGGACTGGAGTCAATTAGGGAGGGATTGGGGGCCAACTGGGAAGAGTTTGGGGTCTACTGGGAGGAACTGGGAGGGTCTGTGGGTTGACTGGGGTCAACTGGGAGCTACTGGGGAGAGTTTGGGGTCAACTGGGAGGGTCTATGGGGGGACTGGATTCAGCTGGGAGGAACTGGGATAAACTGGGAGGAACTGGGAGCAACTGGGAGGGTCTGTGGGTCAACTGGGGTCAACTGGGATGAACTGGGAGCTCCTGGGAGGAACTGGGGTCAACTGGGAGGAACTGGGAGCTACTGGGGAGAGCTTGGGGTCAACTGGGAGGAACTGGGAGCAACTGGGATGAACTGGGATGCGTTTGTGGGTCAACTGGGGTTAACTGGGAGGAACTGGAGTC
>NW_010124652.1:0-1528 GCF_000699245.1 Pterocles gutturalis
TAATTAATATTAATTAATATTAATAAAAACAGGAACCCAGGAAATAAACAAGCTGCTTAGTATGATATTACTTTCGACAGTGTAGGATCTTAAGGAAGCGTAATCTAGTCTGGCCTCCCGGATATCAGAGCACCAGGATTTTCCAGTAATAACTGCATAAGCATTCTGAAAAGATACATTCTTCAGAATGATCTGCAATTAGCACTCAAAAAGTCCGAGGCCCAGTGCTGGAAAGACTTGTGCACACAGGGAAAAAAACAAAAACCCACGATTGAAAGATGTCCCCTATTGAGTAGTGATGTATTGGAAATACAGCTTAGTTCTTGAATTAGTGCTGCATATTCACAACAAGCAATTAATTTAATTTAATTTTTTAAATAATTACATGCCAAAAACTTACAGCTGGATTTTTGGGGTTTTTTTACTATTTTTAAAATCTCCTTTTGAAAGAAACAGCTGTCTCCCACATTCAGTCTCTCACCTGTAAGTGACATTTTCATACACCCATGGCTCTGTTTTAAATATTTTATTACACAAGCATGCGTTTAACAGGGAAGTGAGGGGAATTAACCCAGCTGTGTTAATTGTCTGGCACTGAGCGCACCGTGGCTAACCTGCACCTGGGTGTATTTGCTTGCAGAGGACATATTCCCTTGCAAATCCTGTGGCATTTGGTACAGAAGCGAGCGGAACCTGCAGGCGCACCTCATGTATTACTGCAGCGGGAGGCAGCGAGAGGCGCCGCAGCTGGCAGAGGAGAATGAAGACGGTGCTCAGCACATATCCAGTGTCTGCCCTTTCCCACAGTGCACGAAAAGTTTTTCTAACGCAAGAGCTCTGGAAATGCACCTAAGTTCTCACAGTGGTAAGTACCGTGTCTTTTCCTGTAGCATCTTCTAGAATTAGCTATTTGAAGAATTATTCACTGTAGACATTCAGTGGATCAATGTCTCTCCAAATACGGATAAGTATTGGGTGTAGATGTTACCAAAATGTCAACAGTGTCTGACCTGTGTTCTGCACCAAGCACCTCTCCCAGCTGACCAGTGTCCTTTCTCTTCTCTGCTGGTCCTCATTTGGATGCTGTCTCTTTGTGTGTGCGTTAAGGTGATGAGCACACAGGCAGCATGTCCACCCTGGTGCAGGGCTGCTCAGGAATCCAGACACAGTTACACTGCTGCTGCCTGGGCTCTGAGAGACATTGCTTCCAGACTCTGTCCACCAAATGTGAGTCTGCAGAAAAGTACATACCACCAGAGAGCAAGACCTTCTGAAATCAGAACTTGGGGTCTGAGAGTCGGCTTCTTAGGCAGGAGGCTTTAAGGACCAGGGTCTAGAACTCTGTGTGTGCTTTTCCCAGGACATTTGTTTAACAAAAACTTCTTGTTTCATAACAATATTCTTTTCCCTCCTTGTAAATATAAAAGGGGGGTAGTGTTTTCTTTGTCCATGTTGTTAAAATTGTAATACTAGATATATGGAAAGTGGGATTACAAAATTCCTGAGATTAAAAATAGGGAACTCAGCA
>NW_010124652.1:1559-25683 GCF_000699245.1 Pterocles gutturalis
CCTCCCCGAAGGCCCTTTGAGTGTGCTGTTTGAATTTGTTTTGAATTAGGGATGGCAACATGAGTTGTGAGTTTACAGAACATTCTGCATTGAGTTTTCAGCAGCAGAGAAAGACCACAGTGTCAGGTTATGGGTGTGTTTGCTGTCTAGCGTGCAGAGCTGTGTCTGGAAAGGGGTGAGGGATGGAGTCTAAAGAACACTAACGTGTGCTTTATTCACAGAAGCAAGCCTTATTCGGCTGCAGTGTAAAAACTGCTGGGGGAGTGGGAGTCTACCCTGTGGACATGGTGAAGTGGAAAATGTTCCTCTGGTACTTGGGCAGCAATGACAAATCCAGAGGCATCACGTTGCCTTGGAGGAGCTTGGTACCTCCCAGAACAGGACTAGAAGACTGCTGAGTGAGCAACTTCCTTATGTAGACAGCACAGACAGCACTTAGCCATTCATTTAGAGGTCAGATCTTTTTGTGCTTCCGGATCTTAGCTTTTGAGGGTCAGGCTGCTGCCGTTTCTTGTCTCTTGCCTAGTAAACGTCTCACTGTCCGGTGAACCAGCAGAACATTCCTACAGCTTCAGAAGAGCAGGTGGATGCAGCCCAGCGTGTCTTACAGCCTTGTCATTAAAACCATGTGCTCTTGGAGGATAACAAATTAATTTCTCCCTAACAGGAGGAAAATTCTGAAATCTTAGCCGTTGTGTGAAAGGGTCGCTCAGCTCTTTGCATTTAGTGACGTCCTGTTGGCTTAGGTGTCGAGAGGTTCTTCAGCCCGGAGCTGTGAGTGAGCATGTCTTCTTGCAATCTAGAGATAAGCATCTGTGTTCCTTGAAAGACATAGGTCTGCGATCCTGCTGCATTTGCAGTAAGAATCTTCAGATATTTCTTAGCTCACAGGCTGAAAGCCAGGCCTTCCCCTTTTTTAGTCATAAACCAATCAGTTCAGTCATTCTTGCTCTCTTCCAGATCCTGTCAATCTTTATTTTTCTATACAGATTATCACAAGTTCTAACAACTTTCTGCAGTAGGAGTGAAACATTCCTTTTCCAAATGCCCCATAGGCTGGTGCTGTGTTGACTTCAACTTCTGTTCCCGTTCCTGCTGGGGGCTGTACAGCCTCACACCACTGGAGCATGGAGCCCAGACTGGGATCATAGAACCACAGAATGGTTTGGGTTAGAAGGGACATGAAAGATCGCCTAGTTCCAACCCCGCTGCCATGGGCAGGGACACCTCCCACCAGCCCAGGTTGCCCAAAGCCTCATCCAGCCTGGCCTTGAACCCCTCCAGGGATGGGGCATCCACAGCTTCTCTGGGCACCCTGGGCCACTGCCTCACCACCCTCACAGGGAAACATTTCTTCCTAATGTCTAGTCTAAATCTCCCCTCTTTCAGCTTATACCCGTTAACCCCTTGTCCTCTCACTGCTCTCCCTGATAAAGGGTGCCTCCCCATCTCTCCATGCAGAGTCCGTAGAGACACACCACTGTGACTGTGCCACTGATGTGGAAGTCTATGAAACACCATCTCACGGCAGTGGAGGAGCTAAAGCTCCCTCTGGCCTCCTGGTGAAAAAGTGCCTGATGGGGAAGAGGTGCTGATGGATGTGCTGTGTGTCCCCTCGGCTCACTGCTGGCCTCTGAGGCCAAGAGTAGCTCACATTAAAATGTCACTCACAGCTGTGGGACTCACTGGTGCTAGAGGAGAAGTGACGACCTCCAGGAGCAACTGAGTGACTTCCCACAGTTTGTGCCACAATATTCATACAGCTTTATATTGTCCAGCTACCATGAACCTCGTTTGCCTGACCTAGGCACAGTACGTGTGTGTATGAGTGTGTAGACAGAAGAAATATCCATTTTAGATTCTGAATATCACCCCTACCAGTATTTTTTCAGTTTTTATTGTCTAACAGGTAATCAGAATCTGTGTTGTTGCAGGAGAGAGATTTGGTCTTATCTCTTTTTAAAACATTTTCAGTTTCAAAATACCGTGAAACACGTTTGGTTTTTTTTGTTTGTTTGTTTGTTTCAGCTGTGATTGTGAGATGGCTTCGAATGTACTGTTCTTGTCAGGGGAAGCTGTAGTGATTTCATGAGGAAAAGGTGTATTACAGTTGCCTACAGCCATTATATGTGGAAGATAAAATGTTGGTGAAGCTGTGTCTGACTCCTCCTCCCTTCACAAGGAACACAACTCATCAGTCCTTTCTGACGAGGATAGATCTGTATCCTGTTCCCCCACGACAGCCACCTCTACACTACAGCATCAATACTGCTCAGAATGCTATGGCTGCTCTCTCTGTGGCTTTCAGGCACTTTGAGTTCAAGGGCTGTACTTCAAGCCACATCGTAACCTTGAGCCTCTTGACCATGATGCGCTTTCTGTGTGCTCAATATTTCCAGTGGTTGTGTATGGGGAACATTATGTCTCCTTTAGTTAAAACTGTTATTTCTAGGACCTTCTCATTTAGAAGAAGTCCGGTCTATTTTTATCCTCTCCCTTGTTCGTTCTTTCCCTTCATCTCTGCTGAATGCATACAAATACTAAGACTCTCCAAAGCATAGCAGAAGTCGAGGAATATCCTTTATCAGTTCAAGGAAAGAAATTCTGAACCAATTCAAGTATTTTCAGGGTGACTAATACCATCCCATCAGAAGAAAATTAGTTGTTCTCACTGTGTTTGTACTTTCTATACAACTGATTTTCCAGTATGCTTCATGAAGAGCAAAATGGTCACTTTATTTTGTATTTTACTTGTCTTTTTCATAGGAGTGAAAATGGAAGAATTTCTCCCGCCCGGTGCTAGTCTGAAATGCACAGTTTGTACTTACACTGCAGACTCAGTGATTAACTTTCATCAGCACCTGTTCTCGCATCTTACTCAAGCTGCCTTTAGATGCAATCACTGCCATTTTGGCTTCCAAACTCAGAGGGAGCTACTGCAGCACCAAGAGTTACATGTCTCTGGCAACAAAATTCAGAGAGAAAGTGACATTGAACACTCTCCAAGTGGAAACGAAGAAGGTTTACAGCCAGCAACGGACCTGTTGAGCAGAAATGATGTTCCCCAGAGCCAAAAGACCATGCAGACTAAAGATGCGAGTTCTGATACAGAGCTTGATAAATGTGAAAAAAAGGCTCCACTTTTCCTTCCAAACCAGAGGCCAGAAGCCCAGCCTGCAACAAATAAGCAGAGTTTTTCATACACTAAAATAAAATCCGAACCATCCAGTCCAAGACTTGCTTCATCGCCAGTTCAGCCTAGTATTGGTCCTTCTTTCCCAATGGGACCTTTTCTTTCCCAGTTTGCTTTTCCCCAAGACATCACTGTGGTTCCTCAGGCATCAGAGATATTAGCCAAAATGTCTGAATTGGTCCATCGAAGACTGAGGCATGGAAGTAGCAATTATCCTCCTGTGATTTACAGCCCTTTGATGCCCAAAGGTGCTACATGTTTTGAGTGTAACATAACATTCAATAATTTGGACAACTACTTGGTACACAAAAAGCATTACTGCAGCAGCCGATGGCAGCAGATGGCAAAGTCACCAGATTTTTCCAGTGTTCCAGACAAAATGCCAGAAGCTGTAAGTCCCAGTAACGGTCAAAGCTCTATAAACATCCTGAATGCAGCTCCTCACACGTCGGACCCAGAGAATCCACTTCTGCAGACATCTTGCATAAACTCTTCCAACGTTTTAGATCTGATCGGGCCAAACAATAAAAGTCATGAAAAAGACTTCACAGCACAATCTAAGAAGTTGTCAACTGCAAGCAACAGCGATGAGAAGATAAACGGAAAACCTTCTGATGTGAAGAGTTCCAATGCTCCTCTAGTAGAAGGGGAGAGTGATCCTAACAAGACCACATGTGAAGCTTGTAATATTACTTTCAGCAGACATGAAACGTACATGGTCCACAAGCAGTATTACTGTGCCACTCGCCACGATCCCCCGCTGAAGAGGTCCGCTTCCAACAAAGTGCCTGCCATGCAGAGAACGATGCGTACCCGCAAGCGTAGGAAGATGTACGAGATGTGCCTACCGGAGCAAGAGCAAAGGCCACCACTAGTTCAACAGCGATTTCTAGAAGTGGCCAATCTTGGCAATCCTTGTACGTCTACTCAAGAGTCAACAGAGAGCCTTGGAGAATGTTACCATCCCCGATGTGATATCTTTCCAGGAATAGTCTCGAAGCATCTGGAAACATCACTGTCTATTAACAAGTGCATTCCGGTTTCCAAGTGTGATACTCCCCACTCCACTGTGTCTTGCTTGGAGATGGATGTGCCCATAGATCTCAGTAAAAAATGCTTGCCCCCGTCAGAGAGGACGTCCACTTCTCCCAAAAGGCTGCTGGACTACCACGAGTGCACAGTATGCAAGATCAGCTTCAACAAGGTGGAGAACTACCTGGCTCACAAGCAGAATTTTTGCCCTGTCACTGCCCATCACCGTAACGACCTGGGACAGCTTGACAGTAAGGTCTTTCAAAACCCAGAAAGTGAAAGGAACAGCCCAGATGTCAGTTACGAAAGAAGCATAATCAAATGTGAGAAAAACGGAAACTCGAAACAGCCCTCTCCTAATGGAAACTTATTTTCCACACACTTAGCAACACTTCAAGGACTAAAAGTCTTTAGTGAAGCGGCCCAGCTTATTGGTACAAAAGAAGAAAACAAGCATTTGTTTCTTCCACAATGTCTTTACCCTGGAGCAATAAAGAAAGCTAAAGGAGCAGACCAGCTTTCTCCATATTATGGAATAAAGCCAAGTGATTACATTTCTGGTTCTCTTGTCCTTCACAATACTGATTTAGATCAAAGCACAAATACAGAAAGTGAATCTCCTAAAGGCCAGGTGCCTTCAAATGGATGTGCTGTGCAGAAGAAAGAGTCTCTTCCGCTATTGCCGAAAAACCGAGGCATGGTAATAGTTAATGGGGGACTAAAACAGGAGGAAAGACCTGCCGCAAACCCACAACAGGAGAACATTTCCCAGAATCCTCCGCATGAAGATGGGCACAAGTCTCCTTCCTGGATCTCTGAGAATCCCTTAACTGCCAATGAAAATGTCTCTCCAGCAATTCCTGCGGCAGAGGAACAGTTGTCTAGTATAGCGAAAGGCGTGAATGGTTCTGCCCAGGCCCCAACCAGTGGGAAGTATTGCCGACTGTGTGACATCCAGTTCAACAATCTTTCAAACTTTATAACTCATAAGAAGTTTTATTGCTCGTCACATGCAGCAGAACATGTCAAATGAAAACAATAGGTCGGTCACCTTTGGTACCTGTGTTTAGCATATTGTTCCATGCAGTCTAAAGAAAGCTGTTTGAATTACATCTGGACAATCAGGAGATTTCACTATTGCCGAGTTGGAGACTTAAAGGTGTAATTTCATTACAGTCCATTAGTAAAGTGTATTATTGGTGCCATTTTCAAAAATATTAATTTATTTTACCAGCAGTATTCATAGCTGTAGTTATTTTTTATTTAAAAACTTTATATTAAAGTCATTTGTAATGTTATTGTATAGTTATTGTGTAGCACATATGGTTTGCACTGTATAGTAGATTTTAAAGAAAATAGTCACAAACAATACAGAAAAGCATTTTAGAAATAGCTTCAAAAGCACTTGTGTATCCTGATTTTTTTTCTTATATGCTGTTGCAGATATATGTATATGCTAAAATATAACTTGCAAAGAAGTTTCAACTATGCTGTAAAGTTCGCCTTAACATTTCGATTTTTTGAACAATTGGGCTCAGTTTGCACTTTATATTTTAGCAGATACAGTACCTTAGTCATTAGGCTTTGCATTTGTATGTAGCAGTATGTTTCCGTCCACTTTCTTAATCTGAAACGTACGTTAAATGAAGATGGCAATTTTTTTCTTGTATAGTACTTGTATTTTCTTTCGCTGATGCATCTCTGTCTCAATTTTTAAACCTTTGCTGTTAAATGCAATACTTTATAAAGAATGAACAAAATTACTGGAAGCAGTATTGTAAGTAATGAGGTCATATCAATCAGTTTTATCTTTTGAAAGGCACAGTCTAAAACAAAACCCTAAACTCAATGCTGCAATTATGAATCTAATTCATATATAAGATATATTTAAATATAAGAGTAGCAATACTGCAACTGGTGATCACAAAGATAATGTTCTACTTCTGATAGAAATAATTTCTCAACAAATGTTGTTACTATGCATGTATATGGATGGAATAAAATTCCAGATCATTGGAGATGTTCGGCAGTAATTTATTTAAATTTGTTCGATTTTGTTTTTCAAGGAGGATTTAGAGCTTACAAACTGTAAAGAAGCTCTTAGGGACAGGTTAACATTGCCCCCTCTTCAATGGAAGCGAAGTGTTCAGAAAGGAAATGAGTACAATGAGGGAGTCCTTGCTGACAGGTCACTAATACAACTCAGTCTAAGACAACCTTGTGAACTAAAACTGAAAATGTGAAGGTCTGAAACCAGGCAGGTTGTTCCCTTTATTGGAGCTAAGGAAGACATGCTTCCCTGACAGTACCCCCATGTGTCGGAACCCATGGAACGATCTGCTTCATAACACCTCTGGTATGATTCTTGATGTGTTCAGTGGTCTCAGATGAAAACCAGTAACATTCCCTTAAGCAGAAAAGCAGTTTGCTCCACTAATGCAACGTAGAAATACTATTCAATAATTTATGTTGTCTCAAAATCTGAAGTAATGCGCAATTAGTACCCTTTATGTGCAATTGTTCAGTCTCCTGTACACTGCTTTCATAAAAAAAATTATATTATAGAAGTGACGATGCATTTTTCATCCTACAAATCTGAAAGCAAACCATGGCCTGAATAGTCACTTAAACAGTTGTGTTTAGTTTAGTTCCTATGTCAGCCAAAGGAACAATGCAGAATGAAATACATTAAAAAAAATAATATTTCAACTAAGCAGCCAGCTGGAGTCTAGTGTAAGAGTGTGCAAAACCACTGACTTCCAGCAACCCCATCCCTGCGTACTTTGAAACGGAATTTATCCTTTTTTGTTTGTAAGTGTAGGTGAGCAGGTACATGTGATCCAGTAGCAAAAATAATAAACACATCAAACACTACCATTAACAACTCTGTTGGTTAGCTGGGCTTTACATACAGAACAAGAGTGCATAAAATTGTGCTAATTCTCACTCTCAACAAAGATAATGGGTGTATACATTAATTCCAGTAGGGCCAAGTGTAGGAAATACTTTCAGTCATAGGTCTTGTGGAGGAGAAGGAGAGTTACAAACACAGGGAGAATGAAACAGAGAAATGGTTCATGATTATCAGTTAAACATTTATTAGTAAATACCACACCAATATATCTAAGACTTGACAATATTTAAGATAGATGGTTCATTTTGACCTTCCTGGTGGCCAGTATTACTTTGAAGATTATCTGTCATACAAAATGGGTTTAAAGAACTGGGCGGTTACATCTGGATTGAAATAAACTAATTCTGAATGACCTACATGCATAGGCAACAACTGTGAGGTGAAGCTGGTCAGAAAGCCACAGGTAGTGTAATTCACAATTGCTGAGCTCTAGGGGTGTGTTTAGAGTGTGAGAAAGTAAAGGAGAATATCAGGGCTAAAGGGAGTACCCAGCTGAAAAGCGGTGCCAAAAGGGAAAAGCCGTATCACGAGACATTGCTGGTCTGGAGTGCTGAGGGTACCTGACACGTTGCAGAGGTAAATTAAAGCCTGCCACGCTGCGTTATGTGCTTCCCACTGACTAGTCCAATTCCTTTCACACGACAGAATATACCTGGTAGCGTTTTCTCTTTGTAAATCACCTATTTGGTTGACCGGTCTCATTTTTACAAGTTCGAAACAAGCACAAGCTGTTCATCTGTGGGTACAGAGTGAGTCAATTTTATACGTGTTTTATGCATTTTACTCACTTCGCTGGAGCACCTATCAACTGTGACATGTGTTAAACCCTAATCTCTGAAAGTAAAACTACAGCTAGCTAGCTAGGTAGCAAATATAGATTACTGACATTTGATTTCTTATACATTTGTTAAAAATAGAAAGTGAATAATAAAGATAGCCTCTCAAATAGCTGGGCTCAGGAGCTATGTTTCCCCATAACTCTACACACTGTTTTCCTTTTTTTTCACTTTCTTTATTGCACTCATTCTTTAATTTGCTCATCTGAAATAAGAACATAAACACTTTGGCCAGCCAGAAATCTCTCTCCTGTCTCTTAAACCCACTTGCACAATACTGGCATAATCCCAGCTGGGGGCTTTGAGCACGTCTATGTTTAAGTCGTAAGTATTATTTAAAGGAATAAAGTACTTAAACCTGTTTTCTGACCAAGTAATTCTTCATGTTCTCTTCAGATTATGTCTATGCATTTGTTCAAGATGATCACAGGTAAACGGGCTATTGCTAAAAACTCCTCTTGAATAGATACCCTTCCCTAGTTCTGCTTTTGCACTTTTGTAGGTTTATTAATTATTTATCAAACCATCTATGCAAAGAGAGTGTCCATCCTGAGTGGGTTTTGGACACCTGGAACTCAGAGCACCGTGGTTAAGTGGTTTGGATCTGCTAATCCCTGTCATCTGGAGTCAGTGGATGAATCTTTGGGGCTATCAAGTGGAGATGAACAGCTCAACAAAAGGCATTAAAATATTTCCTGCTCTTATGGCACAAACAGGAAAGCTTTTCCACAGGAAGGTCTGATATGTAGAAGAGCTGATTCCTGCCTGACTCCCTGTGTACTGAGTGCCTGGCGGGTTTTGCATTCAACTTTTTTGCTTTTTAAGGAAATTTCATTATACACAAAGTATGTCCTCCACATGCAGTGCTCAGAACTAACGTTGTGACCACATCCATGTCTGCCTGTTTTATTTTTCTGTATCCTAAAATTCAGACTTTGAAATGCATTTTTGAGTCCCCAGTTATATCACAATTTTCACATATCTCTCATGTGGTCTCTCATGTCGCAATCTGAATTTTTTACACGATGGTGATTTTTTTTCATTGTAACCATAAATCAGGTGGACATGCCCAATGCAAGCACTCTATTGCTGCAAGCTGATGTCTGTTTGTCTTGAATTAGTTATAATAATGTCAGGGTTCTGGTGACATTTTCTCATTGTTACAAAGAATCATAAAACAATGGCACTGATATTTGATGTGGATCCACAATGCTGACTTTGCCAGTCTCTCATTTCTGTCAAATAACCGTTCCCTACATTTGTTGTCTGACACTGTCCACAGGAGTGTAGTAGTCGCATCCCAAACACGATCTGAGTGGATGTCTAAGGTGTTTGCTCCCTTATTCAATAAATGCCACACCACTGAGAAATGCAGAAGGAAAAAAATAAACTAAAAAAACCTGATGTAGAAAGTAAAAGATGAAATCAAAGCCAGAAGTATCACCGAGGTGAGGTGGAGGTGGGCTAATTCATTTTTCTGAATGTACACAAGGTGTGAACCAGAATCCACTCTAAAGAAGGGGGAGCTGAGGTGGAGCCCTGAACAGCCCGGAAGACCTGGCTTACAGAAAATTCCCTGGTGAGTACAACGGAAGAAGGGTGGTAGGGAATGATCACTGAGGGGCAGTGATAAGGAGAAAGGGAATCAGTTCATCTGGAGTGCGCAGTATGGGTGCGCTGACGGCTGCAGAAGGCAGCGGTTAAAAGGTGCACATTCACTGCACATCCCAGGAGCCCTGCTGAGAGAGGCTAAAATACTGATGAGGTGAAATACGTGGAAGATTGCTCCCAAATGCTGAACATTGCCAATGCAAAGGTCCTGGCTCATAGTGGTCTCCTTTTCCCCAAGGCTGACAATGAGGAAAAGAACCACAACTCTTCCCACCATCCAGGTCACTGTGCTGCCAGAACTGTTGGGACAGACGCTGCTCGAGCAGGTCTGTGTGACTGTATTGAGAATAAATAATAAATAATAAATCACATACCCATGCTTCAGCTGTGTTCGCCTGTGAGCATGCCCGGTACTCTCCTCTGAAGCCTTCCCCGTAGGGTGCTGACAGTGCTTTGAATCCAGACTCTTTTGAGACCCCTGAGAACCAGAGTAAAATGAACTAAAATAATCCTGGTGGCACGTGTGTGTGGCACGTGCATGGGCAGGGAGGTGGGCAGAAACCCGCACTCGCACGGTTAAAGCTTCTTCAGGCTGTGGAGGCACGAGATGACTGAATTGTGGGTGGCAGCATGAGACAAGAGCTTTTGTGCTGGGGTGAACAGGAAAACCTAATTCTGACAGTTTCGACTTCTAAAACCATGTTTTTCTTACTATATACACAGACATACATATATGTTATGTATAAAAAATACACAGAGATGAGCATGGCCAGAAGAGGGAAAGAACCTAAACTAGATGAAGGAGCTAGATTGAGCAGCTGCATGGGGTGATCAGGCAAATTCTTTGTTGCAGAAGTAATAGCCGGACCCTTTAATCCTCATTGTGTAGGTAATTGGCACTTTTTGCCACATGGAGGGTGATGTTACATTAATTCACTTGAAAATTTAAATGTGCTGCTGGCAAAACTGTGCTCCTGACCTGCTTTGCACAGGTCCCAGGCAAGGTGTTTGCTCCTCCCTGCTAACAAATTGCCCACGCACTCATTCTTCCACCTGACAGCTTAGTTGGTTTTGTAATTGTCTTGTTTTGTTTTCTGGGGGTTTTTGGGGTTTTTTGGTTGTTTAATCTATCTTGAATCACAGCGCCTGATTGAGGGTGGAGGCGGGTGAAGGGAGCCACCCGAGCTGGGCTATTGCAGAGGTGGGGGGAGGCAGCTGCCGCCAGCCCAGCGGTGGAGCAGCGCATGAGCCAGCCCATGGGGAGCACCACTCCTGCAGCGTACACCTCAGCCTGGCAGGAACCGTTCACAGCACAGTCACTGATATAAAACAATAGCTCACATACCACTTGGTTTTGCCTGCAGGTGCATATGGCTATGAATAACAGCTGATCCTTTCAAACTTTTGGGTAGGGTGCTGAAGCCACAGGTGCGATGAATAGAATGGGTAAAGCTGGAAATGCCTTCAGAAGTAGTTTTCATCTCAGCTTTCCCAGTTCTAGGTGTTCTCGCTGGAACAGTAAAGCCAGGTTCCTGTGTTTCTGCAGTAATGGCTATATCCAAATGGCATCACTTCTCAGGACCATCAGCATTGCTTCTGCTTTGAAAGCCCATCTGTTAGCAAAGCAATTTTCTGCTCAATCGTTCTCATTCACTAATAATTCCCTTACTTATAAGAATAGACACTTCTGAGTGCCATAAGTTCTGTCCTGCAGCTGGGAAGGGCTGATGCAGAGCAGCCTGTAGAAGCCACGGTCCTCGTTCTGCACCGTGCCAGAAGCAGCCCTGCCTCTCCCGGTCCTGTTTGAAGCAGGAGCCTCAAGGGTGGTAAATGGAGAAGCTGAGATGTGAAATGGTAACGTGACTTCAAGTCTACGTAACCCTAAAATAGTGCCCCGGCATGACTGGTTTGTTCAGTCACGTGGGAGGAGTCCCCTTCAGTTCGTTTGCTTTCCCTTTTTTGAGGCAGCCTCGTTAAACCCCTTGCAACGTGAGTCTTAGGGGACATGGGGAAAATACCAGTGGGATGATTATGTTGGTGTTTGGCTTGAGGGAGAACAGACTGCCGCTTTGATGCTTTGACATTTTTGATCTCGTGCTAATTCTGATGAAACTACCGCCCAAGAGATACGCTTCTGGAATCTAATAAAAGACCTGTAGGTTCAAAGGCTGATCAAGGAAGAAAATTGTTTTAGAGAGAAGCCGTTTCAGCCTGTGATTGAAGTTTCTCTGTTAGGGTAAGTATGCAAAGGGAAGGTAACATGTTGGTTTCCTGCCACAAGTTTTCAAAGCAGAATAGAAAAGGAACCCTCTCAAATGATATCTTTCAACAAAAAGAGCAAGTAAGAAGAATTGAAAAAAAAAAAAATCTGTTTAGATGGATAATCTTTGAACTCATTTTCTAGACCAAAGGAAGGAAACTCTGCAGATGTAATTTAGGGAAGATTGAAGCTCCTTCCCCTTCCACTCAAAACCCAAAGCACGACTGACCAGAAGGCAGTCCACACAGCAGAGGCAAGGTGCAGGGTGCTGGGGTGCAGCCACCTGTGAGGAGGGTCACCCTGCGTGCACACGTCGTGTCCCAGGTCCTCAGTCTGCAGGTCTCTCATGGCTCAGCCAGGTGGATAAGGTCCCTCCTGGTGCCGAGGACCTGCCTGGGCCTGGGACCCAGGAGGAACAGGGTTGTTCGCTATCTGGGTGGAAGAGGCACAAGCTTTGCAAGTACCTCCACAAGTATATGAACATTTCCTGGTGCCCAGCTGACACTGCGCAGCTTGCTCCCCCAGGCTAACTGGCTCATTTGATTTATAAGCAGCACAAGATTAATTTTAAAGGATTAAGCATCTAAAAGGCAAAGAGCTACCTATTGGGAGGGTCAAAAATAAGAGCAGTATTTATGTTTTTAGGAGATTTTCAAAATAATAGGATTTCTTTCCTTGTTGCTTTTCAAATGATGCCTCAAATACCTATAGGAGTCTATCAGTGAAAGAGTTCTGTTATTGCATAAGCACGGTTTGCTTCTTGCTCTTTGGGTCTTGTTGAAGGAGAAGGGATACCTGCAAGGGAAGAGGCAGACTTTAGCACATGAACTGCTGAGGGAGAAGGGCTATACCAATGGCTTCTCCCATCTCTTGGCTCTTCCTCTCTCAGACCTCTGCCCCTCAGCCTGGACATCCGTCCATGCTCTGAAAGGTACCAGAGTATGCAATCCACCATCAGTGGAGGCACGGAGGCACTCCTCTCTTCAAAAAGAGGTTTCCATCCGCTCAGTTGGGCCTCATCTCCTCCAGTTGTGTCCCTTTGTTAGGGCTCTTACATCCATTCCTGCATCTTGAAACTCGCTCGTCTCCAAGTGCTAGGCACCGTACCCAACCCTCAGTTAGTTGTCTGCTTCTGCTCAGAAAGATTTCCTCACAGGAAAACTCCATGAAAGAATGGGCTGGACATACACTTTAGATGACACTGTTGATAGCTTTGATGCTCACCATTTATCTAATAACCTGGTATTCATCCACAAAGCGGGGGCTGAATGTGTCGTGGTCCTCAGCAGTCGAGGTCTAGCCAGCTCTCAGGGCTGTCAGGACAGTCCCAAGCCTTACGCGAGGGCAGCTGTGGGGATGAAGTCCGCGTTTACTGATTCTCTCCTCCCACCTGCAAAAACAGAGAGAGGCATTGGAGCACAAAGAGAGAAAGGGACAAGAGGGACTTTAAGGGCTATAACATGTGGGGAAGGGATTTGGGGATTCTGTCCTCATGGTGGTTTCTGTCTTTCTGCATTAAAAAGACACTGGGGAAATGTTGGTCTGTCAGCAACTGAGAGTTATCTTCAGTGTCAGAAAACTATGCAGTATGGTTTTGTAAATTATTTCAGAAATCCCTTTCCTTTTGTGAGAAATGCCTTTTCTTGATAGGTAATTTTTATATTAGGTAAAAAGAAAAGTTGTCAATGCTTGCAGGAGTTTTTGCTATGTTAACATACTATAATGTTACTGAAATCTCTAGAATCACTAAAATGCATTCAGAGCTTTAATGTAATTTATGTAACTAAATACTATAATTATAAAAAAGATCTTGACATTCCTTCACTTGTTTGAACTTTACTGTGTTAAAGGGATCCTATGTCACTCTGAGACAGCCACTTCGCAGAAGAAATTGAACTTCCCTCACCAATAACATTCTGTGTTCTTTTTCCTCCAGGAACAGTTTATATCTGTTCTCTATAGCTGTTCTGTATCAGTTTCCCTCCAATAGAACAGTTTATATCTATTCTATTGGATTTGATAATGACATTTACAATACAAAAATAATATTTATGTAAAGTATTCCACTTGCAGATATCCGTTGTACCTTCCTGATATTAAACTGCCAGGTATACTTGTCAATTACATATTATGATTAACAGATAATATTAGTTTTTGGATTTGCTTTAAGATCATGACAAACATAATTAACACCAATAACCAGCAAGGTTAAAGTAGGATTCATTCTTAAGTGATAAAAATGCCAGTTTTCTTTCCCAAGCAATGAATTCTGAACCTTTCTTATTACCAGATAAGATTAAAAAGAAAAAATGAAATGTTGTTCAACTTTGTCCAGTGACACTTATGAACCATTACTCCGGGCTGTAGAAGATCACGTTGCGGATGCATCACTGGTGTGGAGAAGCGCAGGTCAAGCACCTTCTGCTGATGTTCAGAACCAGCAGTGAAGTGAGAGATGTGATGCAGGCTCAGATAAATTACTTGTTTCATTACAGTAAACAGTTCGATGCAAAATCCACCATTCTGAAAACATGAATTACCTTGCTATCTAAAGTCCTCTTAGGAATGGAGATGAGGAAAAGTTAGTACTCTGCTGAGTATCAAAACCTCTTCTCTCTGCAGGATTACCCACTGCTGCTAACAAATCACCCATAAAAATGCAGGTCAGGCATTTGGAACCTACATCTAATGCTAACAAAACTCCTATTGAAATGAATTATAGAAACGCTCACTCCAGTTGCAGTGTCTATGAGTAGATAAAAGAGAATATGTCTTCATGACCTTTATACAGGTTCTGCTGCATTTATATACTGTACAAACAGCTTCTTTTCTAGGTGATACCACTGGCTGTAGAGCAGGAACCACTAGCTTCTCAAAATCAGAGAGGGATAGAGCCATGTCCCAGCAAAGTGTCGCAGAGTGGCTGAGGCTGGCAGGCACCTGTGGAAAGCACCCAGTCCAACCCCAGCCCTGCTCAAGCGGGGGCAGCTACGGCACCTTTCTCAGGGCTGTGTCCAGCTGGGCTTTGAATATCTCCCAGGACACAGAGTCCACAGCCTCTCTGGGCAACTAGTTCCAGTGCCTGGGGTTGTTCCTCCGCAGGCACAGGACTTCAAACTCTCCTTTGCTGAACTCCATGTGGTTCATCTTGGCCCATTTCTCCACCCTGTCCGGATCCCTCTGAAAGGCAGCACAGACATCTGGTCTGTCAGTCTCTCCTCCCAGTTTTGTATCACCTGCAAACTTGTTGAAGATGCATGCTGTCCCAGCATCCGGATCACTAATGAGGCTGATAAACAGCTTTGCTCCAGTATTTCCCCCTGGAGTACGCCATGAGTGACTGCCCTGCGGCTCGGCTCCACGCTGCTGATCACAGCCCTTTCAGCCCAGCAGTTCAGCAAGTTTTCAATCCACTTGCCTCTCCATTTATCTAGCCCGTACTCCACCAGTATGTCTATGAGGATGTCAAGGGAGACAGTGCCAAAAGCTGTACTAAAGTCTAAATAAACAGAATTCACTGCTTTCCCCTCTTCATTCCATTGTAGAAGCCCATCAGGTGAGGCATTGTTTCATCTTCACAAATCCTTCCTGAGTACTCCCAGGCACCTTCTTGCCCTCTATATATTTGGAAATCGTTCTCAGGACTGTTTGCTTGTTGCCTTCCCAGGGATCAGGGTGATGCTCTCTGGTCTGTAGTTCCCTGGAGCTTTCTTCATGCTCTCTTGAAGATGATAATCGCATTTGTTTTCTCTTGGTATTCAGGAACCTCCCCTGTCACTATGACCTTACATAGTTAATCAAGAGTGGACTCGCAGTGCTACCAGCCGGCTCCCTCAGCACCTGTAGGTGCATCCTGTTAGGTCACATATGTCGAGTTTGTTTCAGTGTTCCCTCATCCCTTGTCCACCAAAGGTAAGTCTTTGCTTCAGACCTTCCCTCTGGTCTCAGGATCCTGTGATTCCTGGCTTACCATACAGATGGAGACAAAGATGGAACTGAGCCTCTGCCCTTTTCACATCCTTCATCACCAGGTTCATTGTCACTTGCCCTATTCAGCAGCTGGAACACATTTTTCCTGGTCTTTGCTGCTGATAGATCTGCAGAAGTCCTGCTTGTTGCCCTTCCCAGCCCTCACCGCATGCAACGCAATGAGCCAGCGATGTGTGCTTGGAGCCCAGAAAGCCAACTGGATCCTGGGCTGCATCAGAAGGAGCGTGGCCAGTGAGGGAGGGGATTCTCCTCTCCACTCTGCTCTCATGAGACTCTGCTTGGAGTACTGCATCCAGCTCTGGGGGCCCAAATATGAGAAAGGCATGGACCTCTGAGAGTGGGTCTCGAGGAGGGCCACAAAAATGGTCAGAGGACTGGAACACCTCTCCTGTGAAGAAAGGTGAGATAGCTGGGGTTGCTCAGCCTGGGGAAGAGAAGCCCCTGAGGAGAATTTACTGCAGCTTTTCAACACTTACAGAAAGAGAGGTGTTTTACCAAGGCCTCTAGAGACAGGACAAGGGACCACAGATTTAAACTGAAAGAGCGTAGATTTGGATTGGAGATGAGGAACAAAACTTTTTACAGTGAGGGTAGTAAGACACTGGAACAAGTTGTCCAGAGAAGTTGTGGATGCCCAGTCCCTGGAAGTGTTCAAAATCAGGTTGGATGCGGCTTTGAGTGACCCAATCTAGTGGAAGTTGTCCCTGCCCATGGCAGGGGGATTGGACTAGATGATCTTTAAAAGTCCCTCCCAACCCAAACCATTCTGTGGTTCTATGAACTTAAGTTGGACTTTGTCTATTACCTTATCTAATGACCAGTTCACTTTTATTTTGCAGGTCTTCCTGCTCTTGAGTATCCTCATAGGCTGTCTGTGCATTGTTCACCCCATCTATGATGCCAGTGGCAATAATGGAAACCTAGAACAGTTTTGTTTGGAATGAATAATCTGCCACATGTTGAAAGGCCAATTACTTATAGAATTGCTGCCATAAAAAGAGTCACATCATTCTCTGACTCCTTCCTTCTCTGAAATGTATGTGATAGCTTAAACTCCCATCCAGACAACACCTCATGTCTTCTACCAAGAGGATGATTTTGTTGTGTGTAAGAAGGGCATGACCAGTGTTTGAGCTACATAAGATTTATTTTTCCCCAGGGCTGCCGCCAGTGGACGTGCAGGGTTATCCACAGCAAGGGGACAGCGTGTGTGCCTGTGGGAGCTGACACATGACAGCACTTTTCATGGTGCATCTGAAAAATTCACTGTTTGGGAAGCAATGTACATCTACAGAAACTTATCTCAGTGTCTCCTTAGGCCTGTTTCCATCTCCTCTCGATCTAATGGACTCTTAGATAAGCAGAGAGCAGACATAGAAAAGTGACATCTCCCATCACTGCATCAACACAGTTTGTGACTCCAGCAGTTTAAATCCTCCTCAGACCACAGAAGATGTGCCCCTTCCTATGTTATCCGACGGCAACTGCTGATTCAGCTCCAAACACACAGCAAAGGATTCCTCAAGTTTCGAGACCATTGCCTTCCCAGTCTGAAGGGTGGAAGAACTGTTTTTTATACATACATAATTGTGCTTTTCTCAGTAAAAATTCTGCTCTGAGTATGGAACTGCTTTCTAGTTTAACAGGTATGTTAACATTCATATACATTTTTTTTCAGCTGCTGGTCTCTGGTTGTCTGGAGGCAGCTTTGGAAATGTTATTTTGCCTCTTATGAGCTATCTGAACTATTTTTGTAACCTCTTTTCAGGAGCATCAGAGGGGCTTCTCGTTGAGGCAGAAGTGAGATATGACATTTCTCCCGGTCTCTGTTTAGAAGGAGCCCTTAGAAGTGATGCACAATTTGAAAACTTCTAGGTGATGTCCCTGTCAGTTGTGGGAACTCATAAGAAAAATGGGCCCTTGCTGCACTACTCTGAGACATAGCAAAGGTTTCCTAAGAGCCATTCAGTATCTCCTCACCAAAGCAGTTCGTTCAGGAGATTTAAGTTTGGATTCAGTTGGGCAGTGTGTGTGCTGTGCTGTGCAGATGGGGATATGGGACACAGAGAGGTTTGGCTTTAGGGATGTAATCACTGATGCAGTGATGAGATCCCCCCGGCTCAGCCATGAGCAGTTCAGTTCCTGAGCAATGGACATGACTAAAAAAAAAAAAAAGATTATTCCTCATGCATAAAGTACTATGTGACTGCAAAGCATTGCTATTTCCCAAATGCAGTGGTGGTGAATGTTTTCTTCCCAAGCAAATAATCTAGTTTAAACATGAATTGTAAAAGTTATTTATCTTTGATGAATGATATTTTGGTTTTATTTCAGTGCAGAGTAAAGACAATCATTAAGAACCAACACTCAAACTTCAAACACGTACAGAAGACAGTTCTATCTTCTCTGTTTTCAGAAGGTTGAACTGTTTTCAATATAAAAAGCACAAGTGTGCCATACCACCCTCTATTCCAGATGTCTGTTCAGCCTTTTGAATAACAAGAGGTCAATTTAATCAAGCCATCACGGCAGACAGATGTGATGATATACCTGCACTGCACGTGTTTATTAGGTTTGGCAGGTGCTTAGGTAGTGGCCAGGCAAAGTGCAGCTCTGCACGGAGCAGGATATATACTTTATTGTTGGGGTTCAGGAAAGGGATTATATTTGAATTGCTTGTGTGTGATTGCTTAAGAAAAAGTGATATGTTCTTGCAGAGGTGAAATGAAAGGCCTTGCTTACCAAGATTGACTATCTTTCAATAGCTCATCCTCTAAACTTTTCCTAACAACAGTCTGGGAGCCAGCTGGCATCTTGAGCGGGAGTACAAATGAGCTGCTAAGAAAGCAGTGAGGACTGTCTTGAATTTGAAAGTGAATCTCAGTTTAGCAATGCTCCAGATATTTTGTTGTCAGACCTCTGAATGTTTTAGAGTGGAACACACAGTTTTTAGGTAACAGCGATGTTCAGTTTGAACATTTTCTAGACCTGAGCTGCAGGCTCCATTTTCTAACGTCCCTCTCTGCAGTAGAGAGCTCAGGAGATATTTTGCTGGTGAACATCAAGCAGCCTGTGACCTCCTTAAACAACATAAAATAGATTTCTGGGTTTGAATGGCATTTATTTCCCTAGTCAGCTATTTATAAAACATTTAAAGCGAAAAAAGTGTTCATAAAACAAATTTGGAGTAACTTTGATTAAGAATGTGATCCAAGAATGCTGAGCAATAAAGGCAAAATTAACTGAATGAATCATTCAAAGAATACCCCAAGTTCTGCTCCCAGCTTTCCTTGACTATAGTTATATTAGGGGCACTCTGTGTGTGTTTGAAATATGGTTTAATAATTTAGGAAATGCAACTATATTTTCCAAGTAAAAGTGTGTTGCAGGTCCTTATTCATAAGTGAAACACAGAACATAGGAATTGTTTAATTCAAATGGTTCTGGCCATGTGTTGTAGCTCTGCAAGTCTCATTCATTAGCTAATGGGTAACAGAAGGTACAAAATATTGTACTTGTACCAGGAAAATCTCATCCGCATCTAGCAGAGTTAGGGTCTTCAGCTGTGTGTGGCAAAGTGTGTTGTGTACATAATCTGCCCAGGAAAAGCTATGCTGAGGCAAGTCAAAATACATTGACGTGCATTGTGTTTTCATGTTGAGAAATCACTCCAAGATTTTGGCCTTGTATCTCACAAAGCCAATTGCACTTCACCTTGTTAATAACTGGTATTGGCCGCAATTCCCTTTGACTGAGAAACCCCTTTATCCTACTTAAGCAATGTAAGGCTATGATGAGGAAGGCAGGTGCATTCTTCGTGGTTGTTTCTAACATGGTGCATAGGGTATACTCCTCTGTCTCTACCAGAGTTTCAGTAAAATCCATAAATAATGTTTACTTTCCACAGTCTCGTTCTCATCTGGGTACAGCCCTCACCAGCCATTAAAAACTGCCACTGCAATCTGTGTTCTCAGAGCAGTGTTTGGACTTTTTCTTGGAAATATATGAAGAAACAATGACTATTTCTTAGCTCTGGTAATATCAGAGACGTTTGGAATAAAAATAAGAATGTAAGTTATTCCCATGATGTGTCCCAGCACAGACCATGCTGATTAGCTCTTTTCCAGAGTGACTGCAAGATTGGTTCAGTTACAGGCACACACTTCTAATCAGTGGGGGTCATCTGGGAAGGGCTAATCTTTATTCTTTACAAATCATCATGCAGATATTTTATATTTAAAGTAAATGACAAAAAAGCTGCCCACATTGTATACTGTGGGTTTGATCAGAAGGCCTATCAATCAAGTAATTCAGTTTCCAGTTAAAAGATAAACTAATACTGATAAATTTGCATTTTTACCCTCATTCTTTAATCTGACTTTTATCTTTTGTGAATGACATTGGACATATATAGTTATCCAAAATGAATATTTTGTTTATGTATATGGATTCTTCGGATTGCCCACATTAACGACTCTTAACCTTTAAACTGATTTATAAACATGTAAGAATAAAATGTCAGCATTCATTTGTCATCTCGCAGTAAACTGTCAGCATTCGTTTCTCAGCTAAAATAGAATATCTGTCTGAGAATTTACATTAGGCTTTGTAATCAAACTAGATTAACAGCAGTGCTGCTCAGCATGAGAACTCGGTATCAAGCCTACACACCCCATTAACACCCTAATGTGCATTCCAGGCTACAGCTCGCCACCAGATAGTGGATTCAGTAGGACTTGGTGCTGAAAAATGTGACCGACTCATGCGATCTCTTAATCTAACACATCAGCATAATGCTGTAATGGTCCATAAAGAGAAGGGACCAAGTTTTAAATATAAATACTGGACATTGGCAAGCAATAGTGTACATTCATAAGGAGTGATAGAGAAAACTGCAACGAATGGATCTTGGCTCGGAAACTCATGCTGTACTTCTGTTGATGAAAATGTGAATGATAGCATAGTTATTTGTTGCTAGTTAACAGGGGACATTCCCCAAGGAGGTTTGTGATGTCATCCATTCAACTGGATGGCGACCAGGTTTCTGCAAATGTTCTGATAATCAATTAAGCTGAGTTACTGCTGCTCTGTACCTGTCTGTTATTTGCTTGAACAGACCTGGAACGTTTATTGAAATGGTGGAAGGAGCATCCATCCTGTTGCATGGAAAGGAGAAGCAGTGTGAATGTGCCCTATGGGGAGTTACTGCTCTGACTTTCTTGGAAAGTAAGGAAAAATCCTCTCTGAACAAAGATGAGAGGAGACTGTGTTTCTATAAATGCGTTATAGCAGAAGTGTAAATGTTATGCCAAAGCTTTGCATTTAAATTTAAATATTCAACAGCTACAAATGCAGGGAGGTCTGTCTGAGGAAAGCCTGGATGTTTAAAGTCTAATAGTTTCTGTTTAAAGCTATTCAGAGTACTGTAAATACATTCCATAATGGTTTATATCATTTACAATGCTTTCTGTGTGTATGTAGTGTTTGCTTACTCAGAAACTGTTTAAAATTATCTCTTTGAAGAGGATGGGGAGTTGTTAACATTTATTTATCAGTGTTTTACATACCACCATTGCTGTTTTTTAACTGTGTAATTCTTTCTCAAAAGCCAGAAAAAAGCCTGGCTTATAACCGAGCACAGAGTTAAGTTTTGTTGCAGGAAAGTTCGATCTATAAAACAAAGTATAATATTGTCACAGGTCCCCTACTGTGTAGCACAAATATTTCCAAGTATTTAGTCTCAAGCCAAGAGAAAGATATTTGGGGTGTTTTAAATACTGACTTTTAAAATTAGTCAAAGCTTCAGCCCTGTGGTGAGAGGCATGATGATTTTTTTCTCTGCTGCTTCCAGTAACAGTCTGTCAGCTGCCTTCTTTGAGGTATCAGCGTCACTGGGCAGTTCAGTTCCCCATGGACATGTACAACCTTCCTGTCTGTGATTTTTCTTGACTCAGTTAAAAGAAAGAGCATTGTGTCCTGCATTGCCAGTGCTACTGCCCATGGATTTTTATTTGTCTTTCAGCCAAATAGAGAACTGACCAGAATGTTGTGGGTTAATTTGAAGAGATATATTTCTTAGACAATAGCCCTTATTTTTAAAAAAAATCAGTATGAGCAATGCAGTTAGAGCAAACTGTCTGATATGCATTGTATCCATGCGATTTTGTCCTAAATGCCTGGCATGGTTCTGCTTCAGAAAACTTTGCTTTAAAGGGTAGTGTTCTGTGTCCCTGATGTCATATTTCACATTTGCTCTGAGGAACAAACTTCTGATCCTGGACTTCCCTCTTCTGGCAGTTCAGTATATTCTTCTGTCCTGACTTACTCAACTCAAACACCATGTGACTTGGGTGGTCAAACATAACTAAGCAGTGTAGCAAAAATAATGATGATGTTAAATACTCAATAAGAAAATATGAGAGAAATAAAAAAAAAAGAAAGCTTACTTCAGATTTACTGAACAAATTAAAAGAGTATTGAGAAACATGATATATTCCTACATGCAGGTATTATTCATCATCTGTTATTGATTCACTATTGACAAAGCATATCAATAAAGTCAGCTCTCCAGGATATATTTGCTATATTCACCGATCATTGTAATAGAGAAAAATATTCTTTGCAATTAGCTGCATCCCCCTCACTCCTAATGTAGCACTCCTGACCATGGGCAGATTAGTGTGAAATTTAATTTGCTCTAATCTGTCCAAGACCGGGGAAGCACAAAATATATTTTATGCAGTGTTTACCCACTTTACCATATACAGATAAATGCATGAGTGACAAATCGTGCAGCTTCAGGTTTACTTGAGTGAATATCTATGGTGCCATTCGGCCTGGATTTCATTATTTCATTTTTGCCCCCAACAGGGACTGGACTTATATGCTTAAGGAAATATATAAGTGTAGGTCTGTCAAGGTTTAAAATAGGTTTAGATGTATCAGTTTATATCTACAGAGTAACTGTAACTTTTCTGTCACTTTCATACGGGTTATATAGAAAAGATTCCTTTTTTTTCCTTTGTATAGTATCGCCAGTATTTTAGAGAACTTACCTAAACAGGTCTCTTTGGAAGAAAACCTACAAAAACCTATGAAAAGCTACAGATTTTGTGACAGAAACCCAGAACGTCATTTCTTCCATGAACATCTGAAAGCAGCTGCTCCTCTGGTTTCGACTGCAGTAGGAGTGCTGCTGGATTTCCAGGCTCTTGCTGTGGGGATTGGTTCTGATTTGCTTTAGCATGATAAAACCAGACGTGCAGAGCGCCTGTGCTCGCGCAACAACCGCCGTGTCTCCAAAGAGTGCCGCGAAAATGTTGCTCAGACACTGCAAAGCTCTCTCAGTAATTATCACATATTCTGAGAATACGCACTTGGTTCCCTCAGAAAAACCCGGCACGCCAGCGGGATGGATGCTAACATGCTACATGGTTTGACAGTTATTTATAAGGGATATTTGGGAACGTGGCTGCTGTAAAAGCAAGGGCCACCTAGTAGCTTCCAAGAGTTGTTTGGCAGTAACTCATTTTTTTTTTTTTTAAATGAATTCTTCTTCATGATTTATGTTTTTAACCAAAATGGAATTGAGTGTCTTTCCATTCAGAGTCTGGCAGATTTCAGCCCGTGCTTTGCTATCCATGGGCCAGTCTGTCTCTGATTTACTGGTGCAATACAGGCGAACAAGGCAAGGGTTGTGAGCTTTGTGAGCAGCAGCAGGGATGCTCAGGGTGGATAAACAGGTGCCTGGTATTTCTGTGAATTTGGACCATATTTCTTTAGGGTTAGATCCAAATTGGACAACCATGGTGAGAATTTACCCATTGTGTGATTGCAGTCTGCTGTGGACTTGCTTGCAAAAGGCTGTACTGCCATGTCCCACATGGACTGGACTTTGCATAAGTGATTCAGCCTGATCGATATGTGCTTCCCAAGAGATGGAAACAAAATCTTTATTTTGCACAAGTAGCTAAAAGCAGAGGCAGAACTCCTTCACGTTTGTAGGTATTTTCATTGCGGGACTATTTCAACAGGATAACAGCAGCTTGCATTCAGTCATTCACAAAGGCAGATTTTGATGGGGGTTTATGCAGCAAATGTTCTTTCCTGGTATTTTCTGCTCTCCTTTTATGACTCCCAGTGTCCACATTTGCGTGTTAATCACGCATAGCCAGTGTTCAGGTGGCAATGCCATGCTTTGGCAGGCAGTAGCTCCAGATCTCGTTTGTTCTTTGTAACCAAACATAAACAACAAACCAGTTCACTTTGAAAACCTTTGCTGCTATGGT
>NW_010124652.1:25714-30158 GCF_000699245.1 Pterocles gutturalis
TGAGCTACAAAATTAAAGGGCTGGAGTGTTAATGTATCCCAAGGTCACATGGGGAGATCGCGCATTCTGTAAAACATTCATAGAGTTCAAAGAAAAGATGTCTATTTTGCCATTGGACAGAACTCTTGTAGTTAATTAGTCGTTATTATATATTATTTATTGCTCATATAAAACCACAGAGGCATGGCGTATTTTTATAACAGGTCTGTACCTCTTACAGTGCTAGCCAGCTGAGTCTGCTGGTGAACCTCTCCAACTCAAATATCCATCTGAATTTCAAACATGCAGAGAGGAAACATTTTGCCCTCTCAAACCCAACCTGTTTGAGGGCCAATAGACTTCTGGCCTTATGCAGCATCAAATGTGCCTGCTGAGGTCCCTTGTACCTCCTGGTATCTTGATGGCCTGAGTTTCCTCTCCCTGGGGTGCAGCCCTTCTGAAGCTAAAAGCCAATATTTAGTTGGAAACTTCAGTGCTTATCGTAGCAAAGGATTTCATCCACGAAGTGAGATACATGGCCAATGCACTGAAGAAGTCAGCCTAATGACTGAGTTTTAAAACCAGGCATTATGCAACTGCATTTTGCCTTAGATCTTCCTGATCCCGGCCATGCCCAACCTGCAGATTTTACATGTCAGACTGTTCTCCAGCTGTTTTCTAATAAGATCTTGCCACCCAAAATCCTCCTTATGACCTTATCCCGTTCAAGTACTCTTTGGAAAAACTCCTCTGTACCATTTCCCCAGTGTTTGCAGGGGACACACGAAAATACTTGTCCCTCTCTGGGATGTATTTCCTGACAGTGCTGCTATTGACCTGGCTGGAGAGAACAGTGAGCTATCTGAACAATGCTTTGGACAGTGAAAGAGACTCAAATACATCTTTTGTAATGTGGGCAGAAGGGCAATGCCCAGCCAAGTGAAAAAAGGAGTTCCTAAACTGTCATGTGCAGAAGTGCACAAAGGAAGAAATGCAAATATCATCTTCTAAAGGACTTTTGACAATGTTATATTCTGGTCAAAATTTAGCAGCAGTTGAACCACAGTATTCTGGCTACTGTTTTCTTTATCACTGATGAAAAGAGACCAAAAAAGTAAACTAGATCAAAATCTTTCCTGTCTGGATTGTCAGGTAGTTTACACAAATTTTTTACATTTTTCAAGGTAGAAGGATGGGTTGATAAGAGCTCTCAGTGAAAAAAATCCTCAATTACATTTAGGGCTGTCTCATTCTTCACCTTTCAAAACTATTTTCACCCCTTTCTCAAGTTCATTCAAGATTTGGGACCTAACATTATTTACAGTAACTCATTCACTGTGTGTGAAATTTGAAATTACAGTCCAAATCACTTTCTTACTCCTTTACCCGGAAAATATATGATACTTGTGCCTACACATTGCAGACCCCCACTCTCAGTCGCAGCTGGCGGTATAGATTATAGATTATTATCTGTGCCTTTTTACAAGGTCATCCATTCCTTTCTTGTTGCCTTACGAGTTTTTCTGCTCTTGTCATTTAAAATAGTATCATGTCTATCGATCATCATGTCTTCAGTTTTCATGTCAACCTCTTGCTGTCTCAAACTGAAGCTTTAAAAATTCTTATCCTGTGCAGGCATTGTAACTGGAATCACAGCTAACCTATTACCGCTGCTGCAATATCTTCCACATGGTTACTGTAAGTACAGTACCTCTGATAGGATCTGGAAAGCAAAGTACCAACTCTGTAGTCGATAGTGACTTTTCTGCTGGCATTGGAAAACATTTTTATCTTCCCAGGAATTATTATCATCAAGGGAATCTAAACACCTCAAAAGTAGAATCAAAGCCAAAGCACATCTGCCAACTGTTTCTTCCCACTTCACCTCTCCAGTTAATTACAAAACCTATATATTTCCCACTGAAAGATTTTGATACATTTAAACGTTTGGGTTTAATAAGGAGAACATGAAAACACCTGAGCTACATAGAACAATAACAATAAAGTCATACCATTGGCATTTTGTATATTTTAATTAACTCCATGAGTTACATGGACTTAAGCTAAACGAAAATCAACTTTCTTGCACTTTGGTGACTCATTTGTAGCAGAATTGCATAAGAAGATGCAAACACTTTTCTTCTCCCCATTAGCTGTCTCCAACTCACATTTAAAGGCAACCGAGTTATGAATAAAATGTTGCAGAAAGGCAAATAAAGGCTTAAATTGATATAACAGCTTTCAAAGCATTGAAAAGAGATGTCCATTAATATTATCCATATTAGTGGATATTTACTGTACTGATAAATTGTTCTGTCAAGGCTGACTTCAGAGCTGAATTGAAAAGCTTGAACGTTCACAGTGCAACTAAGCGTTAACACATCAGCAAAGCACAAACTCTGATACTGACATTACGGACTGAAAAGATTAAACGCATTTTAAGTCTCTGAAGAAATGTTTATCATACACAATTGTTCCAGATGCATTTTTACTTTACTTATGGTTAATGACTGTCATTAAAAAGAGTGTTAAGAACTATTTCTGTATTAGTTTTTACACACATATATAATAATGTCAAATTCTGTGTTTTTGTGTTTTTTTTCTATAAAGTAGAACTTTGAAAGTAGGTCTGTACATATTATATTACCAAAATAATTTGTATAGTACGTATAAATGGCACGTCAAGTGTTAATCATTTTAAATATATGCAAAAAGTACCCCACAGCCCCAGCTTTAGTTCTAAACTAAGAAGAACCAGTTTAAGGTTGAGCAGTGTCCCACGACTGCCCATTCTCTTCAGCTACCAGCATGTTTCCCGGCAATTTTAGCCCATGTTAATTAGCTTTCTCACAGACAAACCTGAGCGTAAGTTGATCTTAGTGACATTTACTGAGCAACTAGAATGCTCAGCCTCCTGCAGAGTGCAGCACCCTGTAGTACATGTATAGTACACCGTTAGTGACGCCCTGCGGCTGGGCTCCACGCTGCTGATCACAGCCCTTTCATCCCAGCAGTTCAGCCGGTTTTCAATCCACTTGCCTCTCCATTTATCTAGCCCGTACTCCATCAGTATGTCTATGAGGATGTCAAGGGAGACAGTGTTGAAAGCCTTGCTAATGTCAAAATAAACAGTGCCTGCCCCTCTCCCCTTATCCACCAAGGCAGTCACCTCATTGCAAAAGGCTTTCAGATTGTTCAGGCATGATTTCCCCTTTGTAAATCCACGTGGACTCCTCACATTCCCTTTCTTATCCTTCATATGTTTGGAACTGGTTCTCAGGATTATTTGCTGCATCATGGAATCGAGGTGAAGCTGACCAGCTTATGGCTTGCTGGATCCCACCCCTTAAGGAGTGACATTTTCTTGCTCTTGGTCCCCAAGAGCCTCCTCCAGTCACCATGGTCTTTCACAGATAATCGAGAGTGGGCTCACAATGACACCAGCCAGTTCCCTCAGCACCCACAGGTACATCCCATTAGGTCCCATGGACTTTGTACACATTGTTTCCATGTTCCCTGACCTGATCCTTTTCTCTCAAGGGTAAATCTTTGCTCCAGACTTTCCTTCCAGTCTCAGAATTACCTTGGCTGTCTGCACAGCCTTTGGATATCCTGTGATCCCTTTCAAAGGCAACATCAGATAGAAAAAGCAAAGGAGGTCACCTCCCTGGAGCCCTTGGGTTTTGTGCCCAGGGGCAGAAGTGATCAGTGTCAGCAGCCTGGGCTGGGACTGAACACGGGATGGGTATAAAGCACGGCCAGATTCTGGAGCAGCCCTGGGTTCGGATGACTCCAGGGTGAGTCTGTCAGATACACATCTGAAATCCAGCACGTGAGATCTTAAAAGGAGTTCTTCAAACTAATGACAACTTTGTATAGGAGAAACAGAGATCAGTCGGAGAGAGACACAAGTAGTTCTTTATTCTGGGCTCTGGCACTAGCCAGCTGAAGGCTTAGACTCCAGGATGAAGTTTCACCTCCAATGACACATCACACAAAATGTAAAAGTCAACGTGGGTAGAGCAGTCAAAGTTTATATGGCAAATACAGACTACAATGGCCCAATTTACACAAAGTCATACCCTGACAAATAGATTTCTCCATGAGGGTACATTTTTCCACATTTACTTTCTCTTATACCTTTTAAATTACGGAGGCATTATATCTTTTGTACCAAAAAATAGAAAAAACCCTGATTTTATTTCAGACACTCTAAACCAGCTCATTGCTGAATTCAATGAGCGACTTGGGCATGAGTTATTAATGAAGCTGGCATCAAGTAGATAGGAGGTCAATAGGATGCACTTAGTCGTTAAAATGCAAAGTTTGCATTGTTTTTAAATAATGCCATTGGGACACAGGATGCTAGTGGTGAATACTGTTTAAGAAACAACCCAATAATATCTATAAACAGCAGCTAAAAGGATTTTTTGGCCATTATAAATAATGAGAAAAACCTTATATA
>NW_010124653.1:0-247 GCF_000699245.1 Pterocles gutturalis
GAGGGTCATGTTGGAGCCCAGCTCGTTCCTCCACAGGCCCTGCAGGTCACACTGGGGACCGGGGGTTGTGCTAGGGACATGGGCAGTGCCAAGCCATGGCCCCCCTCCAGCCTGCCTGGGCAATGGGATTTGTGCCCCGTGTATCTGGGGCCGGTGCCATGGGCACCGGCTGGGCCACCACCTCTCCCTCTCCGAGAGGGGCAAATTAAGGTGAGATGACATCATAGAATTGGATACTGGCTTATAT
>NW_010124653.1:534-833 GCF_000699245.1 Pterocles gutturalis
AAAACAACCAAAGGAAAACATAAAAAAAAAGCCGCAAAAGGAGCTGGCATAAAACTTACAAGGTGTTGCCATATGAGAGAAAGAGATCAAGAGATGCTTGAAGAGAAAAAGAAAGGAAAAGGAGAGAAGAGAGAAAAAAAGTTTTCACCACTCTTTGTGTCCCTGGAGACGAGTGTCAGCATCTTGGGGGGCGGAGTTGCTCAATCAGTCTGTCAGCACCTCAGGAGTCCACAGGTGGGGGACAGGAGCGCACCTTCTCTTTTTATATTCACCTTTTCATAGAATCATAGAATCATTAA
>NW_010124654.1:0-10118 GCF_000699245.1 Pterocles gutturalis
TTTTTTTTTTTTCTTTCCCATTTCAGAATTTATCTTAGTTTGAACAGTTACATCGACTCTGTCTTCTTTGAATCACTTTTTTCCACTGTTACCTGCACATGTCCTTTAGAAAGCATTATATCCCAGTGTATCCAAGCACTGAAAGTCATAAATTGAGTCAGCTCCCAAAATAGTGGCTATCAGGAGCAGAATTTTATAAGCAAACTCCCATATCTTGTTCGACATTCACAGATTTTGTCAGAATGTTCATGCACTTCAAGCTAAATGTAGGCGGCATTTTTCCCAGCCATGTGGTCCACTGTGATATGAAGTCTACAGTCTCTGTTCCCTGTCCAACATCTCTTGCCTCTGGAAAATCCTAGAGATCACTTTAACACTATCACAATCAGAAGCCCTCAGTGTTAGCAATATCCAGAAAAGCGCTTTCTGGACAGTCTCCATCTTCCAGCAAAGCAGACCATCTCTGCTGTTCTTTAGACTTACCAACATTATCCTCCCACCTCCCCAACAAGCATCTACTCTAGCCACAGCTAATTGGCTGTCTTGTACTCAGCCCTAATCTAGAACAGGATGAGTGTACGCGTAGGTGGGCAAACCAGTGACTCTTACCTGTGAGAATGATTCACCCAGGAGCTAGTTTTGTAGCCCATATCTCATGGTTTTGTGTTACAACCAGAACACTAACCTGCCAATTTTCACCTTCGCAAAAATGTTTATGCATTTCATAGCTGCCTGTGTGACAGATGCGGCGATTTCCCCAACTCCATCTGTTTCTGCTGCTGAGTTAGACGCCCACTAATGATAAGAGGTGTCAGGTTTCTCATCAGAGAAGTTGTCCTTACCACAGTAGCATGCAGAAGTCAAATGGGATGAAATCATCTGAAAACTTTTCTACCCTGATGCACAGAGCAATTGTTATAGACGTGTAACCACCTTTCCTGAAGGCAAACTTCAAAATTCATTCCTTTCCTGCAGAACTGGCAGGTGGGTAATTATGCATTTTTTTCTCTCTCTGTAGCCTTACTATAGCAACTGGAACTGCATATAACACTATGTCATGTCAAGGTAATTGAGTTATTCATTGCAGATGAGATTATCTGATGAATTTCAACATTTTTTGCAAAATAAATTATTCAGGGATGCATTAGATGAACAGATCTAATTTCAGGTACAAGTGTTCTATAAATTTTATTCTTTTCCTCCTTTTGAGAAACTCATAGTCTAATAACTCCATACTTGAAAGATAAGAGTAAATCTGCGACTCACACCTTAAACATCACAATTTAAAGTACATGGGCATATACCTGACTGAGGCAAAGGACTCCTATAAAAAAAAAAAAAGCATCAGAGAAAACACTTAAAATTGTCTAAATCATAGAATCATAGAATAGTTAGGGCTGGAAAGGACCTAAAAGATCATCGAGTCCCCCCCTCCCCTGCCATGGGCAGGGACACCCTCCACTAGCCCAGGTTGCTCAAAGCCTCATCCAGCCTGGCCTTGAACCCCTCCAGGGATGGGGCATCCACAGCTTCTCTGGGCAACCTGTTCCAGTGCCTCACCACCCTTACTATAAAGATTTTCTTCCTAACATCTAGTCTAAATATGCCCTCTTCCAATTTAAATCCATTACCATTTGTTCTTTCACTACACTCCCTGATAAAGAGTCCCTCCCCATCTCTCCTGTAGCCCCCTTCAGGTACTGGAAGGCTGCTATAAGGTCTCCCCAGAGCCTTCTCTTCTCCAGGCTGAACAACCCCAACTCTCTCAGCCTGTCCTCATAGGGGAGGTGCTCCAGCCCTCTGACCATCTTCATGGCCCTCCTTGACTGCTTGACTGCTCCTTAAATCCTTGACTGCTTAAGTGTTCTGTAGGCATTCTGTATGCAAGACAGTATATTATTTTGTTTATCATTAACATTAATGTGGGATTAGATCCAGCAAAGAACTGAAGCACCAAATGCTGCCCAGTTTCCCCCTCTTCTTCAGATGAGATAAATTGAGTTCAGACAGGAAAGGTGTTACAACTAGTCGTGACCAGGAGAGACACCATCATTTAGCCTAATCATTGTAAAAAGACAAACATACAGAAAGAAATGAATGGAAGTTTCTCTGAAGGAGGTATGAAGGAAGGATAATGACTGTATAAATGGAAATGATTTGCATTCTGGATTAACAGCCCATGTTAAGAGTATGCTTGCAGTTTGTTCAAGAAGGTTTAATCAAAAAAGCAAACTGTAAGCAACCTAACAAGGAATTTATTGCCATGTTCCCTGGAAGAATCACAGCGTCTGTTTATGAAAGAGGTTTTTAAAACAAAAAAGGCAAAAATCTAGATTTTAATGAAAAGAGGGACATATGAAGTGTTGTATGCTGAGAATCAGCTAATAGAAGGACCTGTTAATTGTTGTCAATTTAAAAGGAAGATAATCATTCGTTGTTTAAGAAGAAAATAAAAACTTTATCATCAAGGGGAAAATAATGCACATTTCAAGAACCTTTATAGCTTAATATCTTATTTGACAGTAAGATAAAGGTTATTTCTTAATGTACAAAAGAATACCCTCCCTTATTATACTTTAAATTTGAGGTAGTATAAAGTTTTCATATTCACAAATAAAAGGAACAGTAAAGTATAAATTTTGCTAGCCAGTGAAAACCATATTAAGTATTGTGCTCTCAGTGACTCTAAATTGAAAGATTGGACTAAGATATCACATAATACTTCTCAATTTACTTTGTGGAATAGGATTTCTGACCTATATTTTATTATGAAATCATAAAGTTCTGTCGGTTTTCTATCCTTGGTTGCTCTCCTGCAATGTCCCCGAAGCTACAGATTTTCCATTTCCTCCAATCAAGTTACATTTTAGGGAGCAAAATATAGACTTAAGTATCCAGTGCAAGGACTTAAGTATCTACGGGAAGGTCAAAGTGCACAAAGTGAAATACAGGAAATTCCACTTAAAAGAAGAAAAAACACAAACCAAAACAATAAGATTATTATGAGGGTGGACAAACACTGGACCAGGCTGCCCAGAGACAAGGTTGTGGAGTTTCCATCCTTCAAGGTATATAAGCTAAATTCCCCTTGCCTACTCTTCACATCTGTTCTTCATCTTTTAATCCCTGTGGACACAGAGAACAGACTGTTTCCCTAAGCAATTTTATTACATATTTGTCTGTTGTCGTTTGTCCTCTCATATCAAGATTCACTCCTTTCAGGTTTTCTTCCTGTACCTTGCCTTTTCTAAACTTCTAAACATTCTCACAATCCTCTGGATTGTGCCTAATTAAGACCATTTCTGGGCAGTGGAAGGATTATTTTATTTCATATGTATAACTCTCCTATTTATGTAACACAGAAAAATGTTGGGTTTTGCAACTGTGCGACATCGTTGACTGATGATCAGCTTAAGAGTTAAAGTATCTCCCAGATTACACTCAGCAGAACTGTTTAGACAATGGTTCCACATCTCACAGGTTCAGACTGTTCTTACTAAGTGTAGTACTTTGACCTGTTTCTTACTAACTTGTTTCCTACTTTTCAAGCATTTATACAGCTTGTCATGATCATTTTGAATTATATTCCTGCCCTCCAAAGTACTTGTAACTTTTCCAGCTTGTTACTTTTACATAGACCTACTCCCAATTGTTACAAAAAGAAATGGTATCAGACCCAGAACAGACACCTGCACAACCCAGCTCCACAAAGTCTTTGACAGCGAACAGCACACAACCAATTGCTCTTACTGCTTATATACTGACTTAAAGCATTTTTATCTTCCTTTAAAATTCTGGTAAACTGTAACTTGCAATCTCCAAGTGCATTTCCATTTCTGATTTATGCTTTTACTTCTCCTGCATAAAAACCTTGGGTTCCACACTTCCATGTTACTCCATTAAAATCAGTGAAAGAGTACAGATTTAGTCCATAACATTCATTTCAACCAACATTAGCTATTGAGAAAGTCAGGCTACTCTAGGACAGTTCCATATGTTCTTCCTACAATAAATGATGAGAAGTAGATTGAGATGAGGAGATAATCTTATGACACATCCCATCCTAAATTTGGTCTCTGAGATAGGGAGGATAAATTGTCGTTTGGATTTGTTCATAGCTGTTGCTAGTCACAAACTGTGCTCATCACACCCACAACATTGTTCTGAACTTCAGCAAATCTTGATCTGAGGGATCCATATCCAGTGTTTTATTTCTGTGCCAGCTGTGTAATTCTCATGAAATTACCTTAAACTGCCTTACAAATATTAGTTAACTTAGGTCAGAATATCTCTGTGAAGAAGGAAATAAAGTCTGAAAAACCCATCTGTTCTCCATCATAAAACAACACTACTCAGCACTTCAGCACAAGAAATATTTTGCATCTAACTCAAGATGTAAACATAGTACAGAATTAGGAGAGATGGTCAGAAAATGACCTGAAATGAAAAGAGAAAGGCCCAAAATACAATGTAATTATTATTTAAACCTTAATTATTCTGTTCTGAAGAATCTAATCTGTGATTTCTAATGCAAAACTGCTTTAGGATTTTGTCTTTCTGATTCTCCAGACAGGCAATTCTAGCACCGTACAAGCAATGGGTATCATTTTTAAGAATCATTTTTGTTTTAATGCCTGTATTTTCATAGTTACTCACTCCGTGTCACTAATACAGTAGCTAGAAATTAACTGCTTTGGTGAACCTGTCTTCTTGTTTCATGCAGATATGGGAAGATGTGCATACTATACCACCCGTATAAATTTTAGCCATGCCTGGATGATCTTTACAGAACCTTCACAGAACCTTCACACTTCAGACATCACAGTTTGCTTTTCAGGAACAGCGAAACAGAAACGCAACAGATTATATGTCTGTTCCCACCGTTTCTGAGTGCTCTCTAGTAAAGATACATGACAAATAATTTCCTAATCAGGCGCATTACAAAGTGTGGCAGAGTACAAAATCAGCGGTTCCCAAACACAGGACAATGTATTTGCTGCTGAACATTACATTGAAACTCCTGATATGAGGACCTAGTTGTTGGTGACGTAGCTGTCTTATCTAAGCTGGGGGTTTTGTTAAAACATGCGGCTTTTGTCTGTTCTGTTGATTTATGAAGCTTTTGAAGGGTCATGCTTAGGAACTGGATGTTTACTATAGAAAGACACGTACATATATATTCTATAGCCTATACAAGAACGCATTTAAAGTATTTCAGAGAGGAAGCCTCTGACTATGTACTCAAGACACCTTCAAAGCACTTTTTCTCCTCCAGTTACCTAAATCCAAGGACAGCTGGTGGCAAGGTAGGGTAAGTTTCTGATATTGTTGCGAGCACAACTCTGGCTGTAGTATGTCTTAGAAAAAGAGAGGCTTGAGGCATTAAGAATGGTGACTCAGATCAGTCCAAATTCAGATCAAATCCACTGAAATTTGTATTGTCTTCAGGAAGATAGTGAGATTAAGGAAGAAGAAAACAGTCTTGATATAATCTCCTGGATTTGTAGAATCATAGAATCATAGAATGGCTAGGGTTGGAAAGGACCTTAAAGATCACAGAGTTCCAACCCCCCTCCCATGAGTGGCAACACTTTCCACTAGACCAGGTTGCTCATCCTCAGTTAAGAGAAAGGGATATAATTCTTCATATTGTCAATTCAGGGCACAATTTAGTGGGCTGGATATCTTCCATGGTGTACAGAACATTCCTAGTCTGTCAATTATCCATACAAGGGAACCGATTGAGCTTAATCTAGCTTCCTCCCTCCCATCTTGCCCACGTACCGTGGTTTTTGTTGCTGTAATCTTACACAGGCACGAGGCAGAAGTAGGTACATCTAATGGCCGCTGGCATTCACTGGTTGTTATATATGTATTAGCACAAATCACTGCTCAGTATCCTGAACTGCTGCAGATAAATGCACTAGAACTCATGAGTCAAAACTTTCCATTTCGACCTCTGCAAAATGAGATGGTAAAACTTTTATGTTTCTGATATGTTCTACAAGGCTCAGTTGGTGTTTGCAAAGTGCTTTGAGATACTATGATCTAAACAAAGACTCATATGTGTTTCACTACCTGTTATTATCTCAATTAATTTTCTTGAATTTTATGTATGGGAATATTTTCTTACAGTTATAGGACAAAATATATAGAAAAATATAATGAACTTTTAAAAATATAAATTATAGTGGGTGTTCAGAACATCAAATGATGGCAAAACGCAGACCCTTCAGCTCAAAGCTGATAAACATATGTACAGATTTTTAGAAGGAGGCTTCATATTTCAGAAAGAAATGCTTAAATACCCTAACAAACTGAAAGCACAGCTAACTGATCTGCATGGTGCAATGGTGGATCTGAAACAGTGTGTGTCTGTCCACCCACTATTGTACAAGCACTCAAGATACCAGTCATGAAACTATTTTTACCATCATGAGCTTGGTCTTTTAACCACCCACATTTGTCTTTTAGGCTTTCACCTGTCAAGGATGTAATTCACACCTTTATTTATAGCCCTGACCTAAAACCAAGAATAATGCGAAAGTAACAACATTTTTTTACTTCATTATTTCTCCTTAGGATTTATTTGCTTCTGTAATTTTTGAGCATTCTTAAGAAAATCAATATTTCTGAGAAAATGAAAAAGTAATTATATTTAAAATATTGCTTAAGAAGTAAACTGAGTAAATTTTCTTTTGAGTTGCAGGCTGAAAGACAGCAGATAATGTTTATCTCTGTTTACAGCATGGTTCTTATTTTGCACTGATTCTGCGTGGGGACTCTTCAAAAATTAAAGTAGCTGCTTCATCCTAAAGAGTGTCCACCTACTTTTCAGCACATGGTACCAGTCAGGATCCTTTGTTCACTTGTCAAAATTAATTTGCTTTCCAACTGATCCATTTTCCAAGTCTCTAGAGAACCTTTTATATTCTGTATGTTCAGATATCCTTTTCATAGCTGTTCATCTATTTTTCAAGTGGACCAAATCCATTAGCTCAGGGGTAGGAAATTTTGTTAACATTTACACAAAGTGATCGTTAATTAGGACAGAGCTTTCTTGGAAAGAAGGCTACTTGACAACTACCCTCTAATTATTGTCTTGAACTTTATCCTAACCTTTCTGAACTCAACACTGATATTCACAGATTATGATCTCATAAAGAACCATTGAGATTATCCAGTCAGGCCTTAAGGTAGGGAGCTTCCATGAATTAATTTTTGAACTAGTTCAGCTGGTAGTAACTATAGTCTGAAAAGTGCTAATGGTCAACAAGGCTAAATCAGGCTGTTTAAAGATGATTCTCAGAACTTATATAGTATTTTCAGAAAAATAAATTTAGATATAATAAAATACTGCAATGTACAAGAAACCTGACACTTGGATACAAAAGCTCAGTAACTTCTGAACTCCAGTTCTAACTAATCAGTTACTCAATCGTTCATTCTGCCACTGTCAGTGTTAAAAAACTTTATCTTCTTTCTAGTGTAAATGCATATAGTTTAAACTTCCAGCCATAGGCAAAAAGCCCTAGTGATTTCTAATTATGTTAAATGTAGCAATCAGCTGTGAGCGTGTTCTTATATCTCAAAGGAGTTAATTCGTTTGTTCCAGTAGTATATGTGCCATCTTCATTTTTGCTGAGTACATGGGTAACATGGGTAGCTTGTGTAGAACTCTTACAATTATCTCATTAATTTCTCTTGCTATAAAACATTTTTAGGGGACTCCACATTCTTTCCAGCTGCTGTGAAGATACAGAATTACCACTGCTACAAACTCCTTCAGAAAAGCATCTTACAGAAGTTGCTGTTTGGATTAATAGTTTGCACTGTGGGTTCACAGCCTTCACATTAGGTTAGAGGGTCCGCTGTTCAGTTAAGTACGTGCATAACAAGCATTGTATACCTTTGCCTTGCTATCCAATGTGTGCTAGGTCTAAGGTAAATCCAAGTCATTATGAAAATTTTCCACATTGTACAAGGTGTCCCGTTAACACCCCTAGCCTGCGGTTGAGTGGCATCTCTGAGAAACAACTCTTGAGCATATTAATTAGGGAGCAAAAAACTTGGTTACTATCCTGCAACTGTCAGGCGCATCACAGCTTTAAGAGTGGACAGCAATATGTCATAATATTAATGTATTTCTGATAACACCTGTGCAGCCATTGAGGAGCTACGTTTACTAATAGCAGCACGAGCACTTTGTCAATCACTGCACACAGAGTCTTCCACAAATCTTGATGGTTCCATGTCAACAATGCTCCTTCAGAAAGGACAAGTAAAGATTTGCTGTCACCATAAAAACACTTTTGCATGAATTACAAGCTATATGCTTACCTACCAGTCATTCACTGTTGTCAGGTGATTTGAGTCTGTCCTTTGAGTCTGACATGTGAAATATGAATACAGAAGGGAATAGCCCTAGAGAGAGTGTACAAATAACACGGATCTCACATGCTCTCTTCACAAGGCTTTATGATGTAGATCCATGCATACATATATTAGAGATAATGTAGTGCAGGTGAAATGTAATGTGTTGGATTCAGTGCCCCAGTAGTCTGATATTTTGGGATTTTAAAAATAAGAAGCGAGTTCAAGATCCTATAGGAAAAATGAACATTTCCACCTTTTGCAACCACACAATTCACTTATAGCACTGCAAAATGATAAGAGACTGAAATGACGTGTTACATTTTATTTTTTCAAAAGCCATACCTCACCTAGCACATAATCTCATTCATGTTTAAGGACAGTGCAAGTGAGTTGCAGTTAAAACTTTATGAAAATATGTCCAAGTAGTATTTTAAATATGCCCAGTTTCACTATAAATGGGAGCCCTAATAATATACAATTATTTATACATATATAGTTACTTACTTTGATTTCCTCCAAGCCTACTAATTACCTCTCAGCTTTCAAATGCTTCACAGCTTCCCACAAAACCTTACTGTGTCTCTATAGTACACTGAAGCCTGAATATCTCCCTTGGCACTTTCTTTGTCTTCATCCTGCAGCTCCTAGCCTGATGCTACTCAGATTTCTGCCAGAAAACACTCCGCTTCCTTCATGGTCTGCCTCCACCAGGGACTCAGCCTAGGATTTAGATCACCATACTTTGACTAAAGTAACATCTACTCTAACTTAGTTAATAAAGATCCTTCTAAAGTCAATGGGTCGTATAATCTTTCTAATTAAGAAAGTCATATTGTCAGCTTGAACCACTTACCGGCAATGCATATCTCTCTCTATTGAGATGAGAGAGAGACTGGATGAGGAGGCTAAGGCTACATGTACATCATTAAAAAAACCAGGACATGGGCTGCCCAACCAGTATGGCATAGTCCTCTGTTCAATTACACACAACTTCTTGCCTGCCAAAACAGGGGGGCTGCACCCAAACTGCTACTGGAATGGTACCTGGCCTAGGCTGTCCACCAGCAGGGCTGGATATTGTCTAGGAAAGCAACAGCTGGCATGAGAAAAAACTGCCAGGATCTGTGCTTACAGCTGGATTCTATGGATGATCGCATGCCACCGGTAAGGCCCACATCCTGGTCTTCTGTGTCTTACCAGTACAGGTGTAACCTCAGTACATGTAGGTCCCGAATTTCTACACAGCTAAAAATGAATCAAATGAATATACATTTTGGTCTTGAATATGTTCTGTATTAAAAGAGTGAATTATGGTAAAGGTAATGCTTCTTTTGGCATGTAAGAAAGAGTTATTGAAGCCTGATTAACCGTTTCACCCACTGTGCTAAAGGCATCACTTACAGAGCATTTAGCCAAAAGTTACATATCTGAGTACTGTCTACACCAGAAGAGCCTCTGCCACTGTAATCATGCCAGTTACCAAGATTGGCACTGGTGCCACAGTAACTCGTAGACCTGGCTTTATTGACAAAAAAACATTCTATATCCCAGACAAAATTAAGAAAGTTCCTCTTACAGATGGTTAAACAGAAGTAAGCTGTTTGGATCTGCATAGGGATTCTTACCTGAAAAATGAAAATAAATCCTGAGATTGATTTGCACGTATAGGGCAATTGAGATACCACAAAGTTTATTTCTATGGTGTAACAAAACAAAAGTTTTTATTATATTATTTTAATTTT
>NW_010124655.1:0-49407 GCF_000699245.1 Pterocles gutturalis
CTTTTATATATATATATATACACACACACTGAAAAGTTTCCCTCCCAGGCATGGGAAACTTACTTTTGCCTCTGGTTCATTTTGAATGTATGGCAGAGTCTTCCAGGAGTTACTGAGGTGGTTACTCCTGAGATCAGTAAACAGATAAATGGATCGTGTCCTCTTTGCTCTCATATTTTTGAAATTGATTTACAAAATTCCACTTTCTAATCTTCCCCCTTAATCTGAGCTCATCACTCTGTTTCAGGCTGGCTCCTGATTCTTTGAATGATCAAGTAGGCTTCCTCCCTTTGTTCCCCTGCTAAAAATACAAACCGTTCAACAAAGTTGCAATTCATATTTTCCTGTCATCATGTCTCTTTCTTTATCAAGCCTTCAGATCAAGCGTGGGTATTCAGATGTGAAGAAGGCACTGCTTTATGATTTTTACCCTTTTGGTTTGGTGGCAGTTGGGTAGTAAAAAGAAGTCTCCAAAAAGGAAAAACTCAAGCATGACATAATGTTAGCAAGTCTTGTCATTTGATCATGTGTTTTTTTGTTTTGTGTGTGCGAGTTTTGTGGTTTTTTATTTTTAATGAGAAATCTGAACTTCTAGAGGCTTTTATTTCTCAGGATGATGAAAATTAGCCCTTTGGGAAACGATTCCTCCTCAGTGTAGTTCTTCAGTTTGCCTGTCTGAGCCCTTTAATAATGTTACTGCATCCTAATTGGAAGTCACTTGAAGGCAGACTAGGCTTTGATTGTGATTGATTTAATAGATCCTCATTGTAGCTGGTCTTGAGAAACCTCTCTTGCCCTGGAATAAAGTTATTAATAGGCTCTGCTGTATATTGCTGATCCTTGGCTGGTGTGGAGGAACAGTGATTTAATTCGGCCCTGTCGTATCTCATGGTAATTTATTCTGCAAAATGGGTGCTGTCATGGAGGAAACAGCAATGATTTCTCCTGTGGGACATCCCCACAGGGTGTGGGGACCACGATGCCAGGAGCTGCCACTCTTCTACCCCTAACCTGCCACTGTGGCGGGGCTCCAGGGGTCTGGGGAGCCTGGGAGCTGCTGCCTCCCTTAGCCCCACCTGTCACTGGGGGAGGATTTGCCTAACTGGGGTGAACCCAATTAGGTTGATTGAACCCAATTGACATGTGATGCAGCTGGAGCCCTCTGAAGGTACATTTCCAGATGGGTTTAGCTGACATTCCCTTTGCTCCGGGACTTTTTGCACTTTTTAGTGTGTCTGTAGTTTTCCCTGGGACAGCTTCCACCAGCTGCAATAAAGTTGAGTCCAAAAGTAGTAGTTACTAAGCTTCCCTTTCTTCACACTCTAGTGGAGCACAAAACATTCCTAAAAAATCCAGTCTAACATTGAACTGCACTAATTTTAGTTTATAACTGAAGTCTGAATACCAGCTGGAGCCATAACGTACTCCTTCTGACGGGCTCACATTTTGAAGCTTAAGACCAAGGCATCTTTTCAGCAACCCAATTACTGAATCAAGAGCAATGGATATTAGGATATCAATCAGTGCCTGTAGCAAGCTAGGAGAGCTGCTGACTTCATTTTGAGAATGCTGTCACTTTTTTACAAGTTAGAGAGCAGCCTGGGCTGGCAGGACGCCTGACGTGCAAAAGCACCAAGGTGAGGGCAGGCTGTTTGGAATAAAACCGACCCTTACCACACTGTGGTTTATTGCTCCTGGCCCGAACCAGGAGTGGCAATTACCTGAACTGACACAGTCTAATTGTCAAGACTTGTGCTCACCTTTGGTACCAGGCAGTGATGGGTATGACCCCATTCCCCCTCTGCTTGGGGTGACCGAATGTGCTGCCCGCTCCATCCAGCAGCTGACCTTGGGGGATGCTGCCGCACAGCTGTGGAGCACCTCTCACCCTGGGCGTGAGACCCACCTACCTGTGATTTCCCTTGTGTAACATGGGATGTGCTGTTTCAGTGATGTAAAATGCTGCCTGACGTCCTAGGAGTGGTGTTTGTCAGCTAGCTACTTAAATGTCTTGCTGAAACTCATTGTATTTTATTTTCCAAGCAAGTGAGCTTTGGTTTCTCGTGATGTAAGAAACCAAACAAGTCGTGTGAGGATCCTGAAAGCAGAAAGCATTAAGGGACACATCCTGGTCCACAGGAGCCTTACCGCTGACTTCAGCGCATGTAATACTCAGCTCTGTGTCTAAGCTCTGACGTGCTTTGTGCTGGCAGACGCAGAAAGATTTCCTTTGCACACATGATGAATTTGTACTGCTTGGCTACACATCACTTGTACTCATTCCTCTTCCAGCTGTCACAGGGCTCTTGCACTGTGCCAGTGGTACCAACTCTTCGACATACTTCTCCATTGTCCCTATTGAGGGACTCACATCTGTCTCCCTCCCTTTCGCATTGGCTCTTGTCTCATCTATAATGGCAGCAAATGAAAAACGCGAAGTGCTGAGTCACGGGGTAATGATAACAAAAATGTCATTTATGCTGGACAAATTAATACTGTGCTGCCTGTAGCATGATGACTGACCTCCTATTCAAAGGTCTGTCAAAGATGGTAAGGGTTCTGCATGCTGACGTTTTCTCCCTCCCCTACAGCATGTCCTGCAGCATCAGCTTGCTGCCCGCGTGCCCAAAGTGGTGACAACCAGCTTGCGTGGGAGCTGGGGCACTGCACTGCTTGCTGGGGCTTGCTGCTGTGGTACTTGCTCAGCCCCATAGGTGGGTCCTGGCCACCTCTGCCTCTGTCCTGGGAGGCATCTCAGTGGTCTCTGCTGCCCTGGAGTCAAGTTGCAGGGTGAATTGCAGGACTTTGTGCTCATCCTTCTGGGTAGATGCAGGGGAATGGTGGAATGATGCTTGCAAGCTTACCAGCAGCACTGTGGTTTGCTTTCTGTGAAAACAGTGGCTGGCTACAGATGCTCATGCTTGGTGCAGATGCAGAGTGTCTTGAAACATTGATTTCTGTGTCCTTGGGGGTGGGGGTGGTGTCACCTCTTGTCCAGCTCATTCCCTGGTACTAGATAATCAGATGACTCATGATGAAGTGCTAATTTTATAGCTAGAGGTCCAGGATACTCAGCCATGGACCATCCTGTACTTACATAGCTTCAGCAGAGCTCCAGCTGCTTGCTTGGAGCCACAGTGACTCAGCCAGCGTGTGCTGATCATGCAGCAGAGCCAGCAGCCCCATTCCCTCTGCGTGACCGCGTAGACACGGGTGTCCATGGGGATTAGCATGTGAGGTGTGGGGATGCAGAGAACAGAGCAGCAGGGAAGGTTGGGGTGTGAGTGCTGCGGGTTTGCTATGAGCAGTTGGGGAGCAGGCGGAGAAGGTCAGGACTGGGGTGATGTGGGCCACTGCAGAGAGGAGCCCCCACAGAAATAAATTTCTTCCTACTATCTCATCTAAATCTCCCCTCTTTCAGCTCAAAGCCATTACCCCTCATCCTATCACTACACGCCTGATCAAGACTGTCTCCCTATCTCTCCTGTACGCCCCTTTTAGCCCCCCAAGCTTCTCCTAGTTAAGCAAGGAGTCAAAATCTTTCTCCTTTTCCAGGCTTTAACCTCCTTTGCCAGAGACACCCTTCACATGCTGTGCAAGCACCTGAGCTTCAGTAGCATCCTCTGTTCCCAGAAGCCTTTAAGGATGAAAAATCCCTGAAGGTCTTCTAGTCAAACTTTTTTTTTCTTTTTTTTTTTTTTCTTTTTTTACAGGCTTACTTTGCAGTTATGGGCTGTGACTTTCAGCATGGCTGTGCGCTGGATTGCCTAGTGCTGGGGGGAGGTTTTCTACATGAGTTGCTCTGGATAAATAAGCCAATGACAACAGTGATGAAAAATGCAGGCTTTTGCTGTAAAAGTGCATCAACTACGTCTTATTCTTAAAGAATTCTTCCACCAAATCATCACAAATCACCATTCCTTCCTCATTGCTGTGTTGTCCGACAACAATTTTTTTCTATAGAGCTAAAAATAAGATTTGTAGAACAAAAGCAATAACTATATAGGATTCTGAAAGTCTGAGCAATTGCCCCCTGGAAAGAATGGCTTTACAGAGTATGCACATGAGTTTTAACTCTTTGCTGCTCATTAAAACCAAGTTAATGTATCTGGTATCACTCTGGGTTTTATTGCCTGGTTCTAGGAGGCTGAAGGTCTGCTTTTATCTTCCCATGGTGTACATCAGCACAAGCCGCTTCATTGTACCATGGTGTCCCAGAGCCAGAGAGGGAAGCTGAGGGTGCGAAGCTGTTAGGCTGAGGCTAGAAATGAAGGCTACCCTTGTCTAATAGGTCTGGCACATAGCAAGCAGCTAGGTGAGGGTTTGGCATTACCCACACCTGTCTGTGCACACAGTAATCTTCCACTGCTGAGAGTCTGAGACTACTTTATGGGCACTTGACAAGAGGTGTTTATGCCTTGCCTCTGTTCAGCATCCTTCATCAGCTCTGTCTCAGCACCTGGAGGATGCTATCATGCTGCACGATTCCTCCATTCAAGCTGCTGCAAGATTTACTAGCCCTCCAGCTGCTGTTAATAACGATGCATTTGTCATGTGCTGTTTAATTAGCATGGAGCATGAATCACAATAAAGGAGAGGAAGAGAACCAAGGTAAATGCCAGTTGATACACCAACAATGTGACTGTGAACGTAAAATACCTGCATGTACTAGCCACACAGTACCAAGGTTCTTGTTAATGTAGTGCACGGCTGAATAAGCATGGGGAGAGCAAGGCTGCACTGATGTTGCCTTTTCCCCACAGGTGCAAAGAGCAGTAGATTACCTGACTTTGGAGGGGTGTTTCTGCCCCCCCCTCAGACTCACCACCCACACAGCATTTGATACCTGTTGTTGCAGAAGAGCAAATAAAGAGCACGTCGCCTGTCTTGCAAAAGCCAAGCCAGGGGCAAAGCCTGCTGTCATCTTCGTTGATGTGTGTTGGCAGTGTTGGACTCTGGCTGGATTAGCTTGTTTAATTTGCTTTCTGTGTGGCTTTCAAAGTGATAATCGCGTTGAAATGACCGGTGTTTGGTTAATACTGATGTGCTCGTTATTCTCAATGGTTGGCTTGGGATACAGCTGCTCTGAGGGGTGCACACCAAACCCATGTTAGCCATTGGGCTTGCTGCTGGCCAAGCACATGGTCGGGGAAGGTGCCTGCCCAATACTCTTCAGGCAAAGACCAGCAAACATTTCATTCCTGCACTTCCGAGATGATGGGATGAGCCAAGTGCCCTGATGTCACACAGCAGATCCATGGCAGCTGTCTCCTGAATCCCAGGTGGGCTCCATGGTTATTTTTGGTCCAGGCACCTGGCATGCCAAGTAATGGGGATGTCTTGCAGCTTGTACTTTGGCTTGTCCCTGTGCACTGAGCCTCATGGCCTTCGTTCTGACTGAGTACAGGGCCCAGGTCAGGGCTCCTTGCTGTGACTGATGGCAGGTCCTTTTCCAAAATGTCAGGTCTGCTATGGGAGAAAAACCCCTCGGCTCAGCAGCTGAGGAGCCAAGTGCCCATTCATCTTTGTGCTGGGATCTGTCAAGTTGACACTAAAAAACCCCCTCCTAAAAACCCCCCCCAAAAAACAACCAAAAAAAACCCCAAACACATAAACTTACTCAAAAAATGTTCAGATAAGTGTTGTGTTGATGAGCTTTTCAATGCCATTGACCTGTGTGTTAGCTGTCTGCCTACAGTTTTGCCTGCATGTGAAAATCCTAGGGTTTGCACAGAGGCTGAGTTTGCATGCGAAGAAAAAGTAACAGTGGTGCTGCCTAGCTGTGTGTTTTAAAGGGCATTAGGGAGGTGTTGCCTTTTAAAATGACAGGCAAATACTGTGAGTAAACTAGCAATACTTCAGAAAGGTGCCTGAGACCTAACTATTTTTCAAAGTGTCTGACTGTGCCAATCTTCTCTTATAATCAGTGCACTGTTCTACTTAAGGCAGAGTAGTAGATTGATGGAGGCTTAATCTTGCCATTTTGAGAAGGCAGTAGGCCAAATCCTGCCCTTCTGTATTAGCACTAATAGTGCAGCCACTTACCTCAGTACAATTTTTCCCTGGTTCAGCTTTGTGCTGGATGATTGGAGATTTCTTTGATGTGCCACAACCTCAGTGAGAAGTTGTGAGTGACTTCACTGGATACGCACCATGCTACTCCACATGTGTTACCCTCTTTAACTGGTTGGTATTTACTACTCACTAAGCAGACCAATGCTTTCTTTATGGTTTTCGCACAGCATGTGCAGTTTATTTTTCTGATCTTTTAGCCTGGCTCAAGACCTTAAGATGGTTCTGGCATAAATTTGGAGCCTGTGTTAATTGTTTACCTGCTACACCGTGAGTGGCTGCAGCCTTTCCCTCTGAGAGGGAAGCTCTCGGGTCTTGCTCTTCCACCCTGCCACCTCTTTCCACAAAATGTGTGGGAAGGCAGTCCCTCAAAGGCACCTGCTTTCTGTCAAATCTGGCTGAAGTCAGCCGATGGGGGAGAGTAGGAGAAAAAGATTGTGAACCTGTTGCCTATGTGCACATGGAGTATGATGGCAAAACCCTCATGTCTTACAAAGCTGGGTGGAAATCCATCCTGATTCAGCTATTCAAAACAAACCAGCATATTTTCATAGGGGTAGCACTATGTGGTGATCCCAGCCTTGGATCAAGTTCCTATTGTGCTGCTGTGTCCTGAACAGAGATAGAGCTCTAGAGCCCTCTTTTATTCTTAGGGTGGTGAGGCATTGGAACAGGTTGCCCAGGGAGGTGGTAGATGCCCCATCCCTGAAAACATTCAAGGTCAGGTTGGATGGGGCTCTGGGCAACCTGATCTGGTGGAAGATGTCCCTGCTCACTGCAGGGGGGTTGGACTAGATGACCTCCATGGTCCCTTCCAACTGAAACTGTTCTGGTTCTTGTCCAATGCTCTTCCAATCAGGAGCACTCATAGCCACGGGGCTTTGCTTATCGACCCCTTGGGGAAGTTGAGTTGTCCATCCTCTGGTGGTGTGTGTGAACAACATCACGGGTAGTTTTCCTTATTTTGGGACTTGATGTCCTGCCAGCTGTGATTAGGGAGCTCAGCAGGTAGTGCTGGGATGGGGCTCCTGGCACAGCACCCACCCTGCCTCATGGTGTTTTGCCTTTTTGCTGTGGTGCCAACAGGACGCCTGATTCTTTGAGACAATGTTCTCTGCAGGTTGTGGGGTTGGAAACACTGAACCCAGCCTGAATAGTCTAAATACTGTAGTACACTGCAGAGGATTTGAAAAATGACATCACATGTAAAACAGTGGCCAAACTGGGAAAGTTAGACTTTGCTTTTGGCAGGCAAAGACGGCAATGAGACAAAGCACAGAAATGAGCTTTTAAAGAATTTTCTAAGCAAGACTGGTTGGGCAGATGATTTTGCCAGGGAGGATCCTCTCATATGTTTCTACTTGGAGTAGAAATGAATCTCATTTTAGGATGGAATTGCTTGCTTCTCTGCTTCACATTCTGTTCTAATCCTTTTAATGCCATCACTAGTGAGAAGAAAAAAAGCTCCATCATAAGTTCTTCATCTAGTCTGTCTGGTCTCCTCTGCAGGGGCAGGCTGCTGGTCTGTGCCCGTGTAATGACTTGCTGAAGGAGTTTCTACTTGGAGTAGAAATGAATCTGATTTTAGGATGGAATTGCTTGCTTCTCTGCTTCACATTCTGTTCTAATCCTTTTAATGCCATCACTAGTGAGAAGAAAAAAAGCTCCATCATAAGTTCTTCATCTAGTCTGTCTGGTCTCCTCTGCAGGGGCAGGCTGCTGGTCTGTGCCCGTGTAATGACTTGCTGAAGGATGTCACAAAAGAGCTCTGTTCAAAGCTCCCTTCGGGCTGCTAAATCCTGCCCCTGAGGACCTTGCCAAAGGCCAGAATTACCAGTGAGTAGCTGGCTTACAAGCCTCCACTTCTCCAGCCAGCTCTCAACAGCAAGCCAGAGGAAGACACAACCTGTCCCTCTCTTCTAAGAGAAAGCATTTTCTATTATTTATACTGCATTTTTCATGCTTTGTGTCTGATGCAGAAGAAGTTTGGATATTTTTTCAAAGTTTTCTTTCTAAGGTTCCACGATATGAGTCAGGCACAAAGAAAATCTTCCAGAGAGTAGTAGTGGATGGTGAGGGTGGGAGGGGGTACACGCTTTGGGGTGACATGAATTCACATTTTACCCTGGACCCTGACACTGGTTGGCTGGATAATCATGTTTGGTGGTGGCACATTTCTTGCTTGGCAATTGTGATTTTCCTATGCTTTCTTTTCTGACATACTTTTAGTAAACTATCATTATTCATATACAGCATGTGGACACGCAAATGGCTTCTTCCTTGCCGAGAGCAGATTTCAGTGCTCTGAGCATGCAACATGCAGCTCCTGAATGTCCCAGGGACAAGGGCTGAGCTGCACACAACTGTTCTGTGGCAGCACACCAGCCAGGTGGGTTGGGTTTCCCAGGTGAAGTGTAGTGGAGATGGGTTTTTAAGCCCATAATCCCCACAAGAGGCCTTGCAATGTGTCCAAGACTTGCATGTCTGTCCTGTTTTCCAAGCTCAGCTTTGATACTGTTGAGCTATGGCACAGAACAGGGAAACTACTAATTTTTCACTCCCTCACAAAGGCATTTTTATGAATTTTTGTGTCTGGTATGAATAAAACTGTACTGATGCAAAACTCAACCCAGATGAAAATGTCAGAGAGGACAGCCACAAAAAGGGAGAAGCAGGGAGTGAAAAAAACACATCTCTAGTTACAACTTACAGTCCACTAAGTAAACTCCAGTGAAAAGGAAACTGAGCCATGTGAAGAGCCACGAGTGGGCTGGGGCACAAACCATGGACTGTAATAATACTGCTGGTTGACTAGAGCTGATTGCCAGACTGAACCTGCTCAAGCACAGGCCTCATAAAAAGAAAAAAAGTTTCTCTTGGACATGGAGGCTGTCAGTATCCAGCTGCCCCACAGCTCTTACCTTCTCGATGACTCATGCCCATCCCGTTGGGAATGGCGTAAATGAATACGGTGATCCCGAACAAAGCTGCCGTGAGAAGGCAGGTAGGGGCGGTGTTGTGATAAGCAGTGCGGTGACCTCTGATCTCTTACGTTGGTCTGGGTTTGTCATTCGGTGTTAAAGGCTAGCTCCAGATTGTCCCTGACTTCAGGGGAGTCCCTCTGGACTGTCTGTAAATCCTCCTGGGGTGTTTTAGTGCCTGTGGATGGATTAAGGTAGAAGTTCGACAGGGATATAGCTTACAGTGGGACAGTTATGAGACAAAATTAACGCTACAGTTAGGCATTCCAGAAGAGTTTCACAAATTCAAATGACTGTCTTCCCACTCTGCAGGCTCCCTTTAGCTTGTGATCACAGGCGTGATAAGTGAGAGATGCTATCTATAGTGGTTGTGGCCACTCTGCAATTTTTGGTGCTACAATTAAGGCTTGAAAGCCAAATGGCTTACTGGTGTGTCTCATAAATGCCACATCTGTTAATAGATTCTTGTTCTTAAGCTGAAAATGTAAATAGACGTTGACAGGGTCATGGAGCCACCACTTTGTTTCTGGACTGATGGCCTCAGGAGGGAAGCTGGTGGTTTGTAAAATGCTGGGGACCTCTGTAGGGGCAGCACGGTTGGGACCGGTAGTGATTCAGCTGTCAAGACCTGGAGGCTCCTTTTGGCACAGCATTTTCCTCGACCCGCCTGAGTCATCCCTGTTGCCTGATTTACCCGAGGTCCCCATGGCCATCACGGCCGTGCCACCAGCGGGGCTGGCTGCCAGCATGGCTCACCCAGGAGTGTGGGTGGCAGGGCACAGTCGTGGAGAAAACCTGCACCCCTCCTCCTCGAGGCAGTGGTGATAGGAGGGAGCTCATCTCCTTTATCTCATGTTCTGCCTCCTTCCCAGCCGCATTGCCTTTTTTAAAAATAGTTTAAAACAGTTTATAGTCTGCATAAAAATGAAATGGAAAATATTGTTAATTCAGGGGATGTAATCTTACACATTTCTGTGGGTTTGTGAACATATCTGTGAAAGCACCCGTCCCACAGTGAGTCAAACACGGTCCTCTCCTCCTGGCCAATTTCTCCCAGGATAACAGAAATTTTACTGGGAGGTGCCTTCTTGGGGGCAGCTGCTCTGAAGTAAGTCCTCTTGTAAGGATTTCTCAGGCAGCTCTCCACTCAAAACAAATGAAGAAAAACAAAATTCCATCCTTTTCCTTCATGTTACGGGGAGGTGAGGGGAAAGGATAGATCCTCAGCAAATTTTGGGGATGCTAAAACTGCATGAAAGGGTAGTGCTCATACTTCCATAACTGTTACTCCAGCACTAGCCTTACACAAGTGTGACTGCTCTTGAAGACAGCAGGTCACGTTTTTATGGCAATACCGTTATATTTAAAAATTACGGTGTAAATTTGTGCATTGAACTTACAAGCTCAGGCTTAATTTGGTTTTATATTGCTTTTTTGCTTTTTATGATTTCATGCATCATATAGTAAATTTAGTTTGACTACCTAGTAAATATAAGTAGGCCCGCAGGAATTGTGCTATTTGGCTGTGGTGACTATATTTGAGAGAGACTCTTGAGAATAATCTGCTTTGGCCTAATGTGGTTCCAAAATCAACAGCAGAAGCCCCCACTGGACTCAGCAGCAAAGGGGACGGGGCACTTCAGTGATTTGCAAATACTGTCCTTAAAACATTGATGGAGAGTAAATATCCACAAATATTCTTAAACTGATGCTTTCCCAATGTTTGTGCCATGACTACATCACAGCTTATTTGCAAAAACTTGCAGTAAAGTGTTCCCATTCTCCACACTGTTCTTCTTAAGTGTTGTAGATCTTTTTTTCTTTTTTTCTTCTTTTTTTTTTTCCCCTCCCAACTGTAACCCATAGCTTGTTCTTTCTTTAAGTCAAGAAGAGTTTTCTTCACACCACGCAGCTACCATACTGGTTGGGTGACTTTTTGTTTCTTGTATTGGCTCTGATGATTTCACTGAGGAGCTGAATAGCTGACACGTAATAAATGGTACTACCTTGCCAGATATTGCCTAATAAATGCAAATACAGCTCAGAGGTCAAAGCAAAGTGAGATTCTAGTGACTTAAATCGATAGACCTTAGCAGGTATGTGGCATGTGTTATAACTCTTTAGAATAATTTTATTCTGCTTTATGAATTTCTGAGCAGTAATGGTAGAAATAATTTTAAACATTTCCTCTCCCTTCCCAAGTCAGGCTAATACCATTTTAGACCCAATACTGCAGATCTGAGCAACAGGTTTTAAAAGGGAGTGGGTGTAGGTTTGAAGGATATTTCTGAGTTAATACAAAGGTCTTTTATTATTTAATCCTTTATTTAAGCCTTAAAAGGACCCTTCTCCTTGTCACACTTCACATGTAGGTACCTGAAGATGGACAGTCCCATGGTGCTATGTGGTCTGCACTGTTATGTGTCTATACAATTGTGCAAGCCCGGAGCTTTTCCCCGTGCCCAGGCACATGTTTGCAGGAGCAGGGTGGCAGAGGAGGCCAGACAGAGAGCAATGGAGGTGGATGAGAATTGGCTCTGTGCAGCCAGCTGATCTGGCTGCAGGTGACATAGGAGCTGTCCCCTACGGGGACCAGGTACCCCAGTGTTTGGTTTCTGAGAGCAGCCATAGGAAAGGCTGTTCAGGGAGAACAATAGCTTGGCTGCTGTTCAGCTTCCCAACCCGTGTACCCTCCCAATGTTTGCAACTGTTGGGTTACAGCTATTGAGTCGATTGATCCCTTTAGGACCTAATACTGGTTTCTTGGCTCTGTGAGGCAAGCCTCGGGTACCTGGGGCAATACAGACGTTGTTCTGCGCAGTTGTGCCTTGAGCAGCCGGTCTTGAGCTCTCTGGCATAGGAGCCAGAGCCATGTATTTGCATTCAGAGCTCACATCTTATTCCTGTTAAGTGTAGCCCCACAGCAAGTGTTATTGGTGTTAACAATCCAGTTCTTTTTCCCACGGTAAGTTGCTGACAAGTCCTCCTGCTGGTCTTTCAAGGGAAATAGAAGAGATTAAAGTTTAAGTGTTTTAAAATAGCAAAGTCTTGGAGTATGTGAGAGGTGGCAGCATTATTGCAGAACATGGATTTGACTGATGTGAAGGAGTGTGATGGGCTAGTGCTCTTGCTTTCTGACTTTTGTCTGGGAGGTGACAAAGGGTGAGACAAGTGTTCTTTGCAAGCACTTGTGAAGAGGGAACTGGCATAGCTCCTGCTGTTTCATTGCTCCTGCGGTTTCATATCTCCTGGGTGGTGAATGAAACTGCTTACAAATATTTGTCTCCTTTCTGCCACATTCCCACTTTCTACACGTGTTTCTGAGGCTCTTCCCTCCTCTACACAGAGGGTCCATGAGCCATCCTTGGGGGGCTGCGGCTTGGGGCAGCCTCTGGAATCAACCCTGCTTAAAATGCTGGGTAAGGTATTTAGGGGAGCAGAGGGGTTTGCTTATGTGTTTGGCATCCAGGACAAAGTTTTACATGAACAAACATGTACAAAGAAGCATTTGCTCAGGGCTTGCATCCTGGCTGCTCCTTGTGGAACCTGGGCTTGAGCACTGGTTCAGTGTTCCTGGAGGGGCAGAGTTGAGGTGTGTAGGTCAAGTTTAAAGCAGAGTAGAGACTTACCTGTGACTTGGGCTGTGTTAAAGGCTCTTCAAATTTCAAACAGTAGGTGCACAGATACAGCCTTTCTACATATTTTTCTTGTCAAATCAACAGGGATCAGAACTGAAAACATGTCATTTTTAAAATTCTTGGATATTTGTTTCTTTAATCTTCTTTATTCATGCCTGATTGGAAGGACCCTTTTAGGCTCTCTTTGACTTTGGCTGGTTTTGAATTAACTTTATAGTGCCACCTCTGCGCAGTGGGGACCAGAAGGTGCATGGGATGCATAGATGTGCTGGAGGCCCCACTGTGCACACAAGGATAAATGTGTAGTGAAAGGCTACCAGGGGCTCCAAAAATGAATAATGTAAATGGATAACCCTGGGAATCCTGTTACCCTTCCCTGGCTGAGAGCGAGCAGTGATGCCAGCACACAAAGGAGGTCTGTGACGAAGCTGTGGCTTAGCCATAGTTATCCTGAGCCTCATCTTTGCTTGGAGAAGAAGAATTATTTTGCAAATTGGCAGCCTTGCTGCCTACAACAATTAACTCCATGGGGTGTCTGTTTGGACTCTTACTTCCTGAACAACTACCATCTAATGAGTCCTGCTCATGTTAGTCTGTCTAAATGGAGTAGAGGAGGGTTTCTCATCAGTACTCCTTAGCAGATTCATTTTTTTGCTCCAGGGTGAGCTGCTGCTGCTGACCAAACGGTAGAAGAGAGGAAATACGCTAAGGAATGGAGAAAGGGGGAGGAAAAAGTCTTCCAAAACACCTACTAAAAACAGATTACAAAATCAGTTTCTCTGCCCCACAAAATACACTTCCACTGGAAGCAGTGATGAGGGACTAGTTATTCATGGCCTTGTCCAATCCTTATTTCATTCCCTATGTGGTACGGTTATGGGTGTCAAAATACGTGCCTGATTAGCGTCTGTGTTCAAACTAGGAGAACTTGGAACCATTCTGAATAGTCTCTTACTTGAAAACAAAAAGTTAGCTGCTGTGAGTTCTGTTTTCTTCCCTGAATCTCAAGATACTGGCAAAGTTGACACAAAGCACCGCTGAACAATATACTAATTTATATTGATGGAGAATATAACCCTAAGCATTACCATACTGAGTATGCTGAAATACAATACAAGGCAAGCCAACTGACACCACTTTCAGGGATATTAATGAGGAGGCACAACCAGAAGGGTAAACAGAAACAAATAGTGTAGGATTTCCCACTCTGGAAACAAGAATCATCAGTTGCTGATGGTCCACAGAGTTGGCTGAGCTTCTTCAGTTGGCTCAGCTCCTTGTCTCCAGCTGCTAAACTACATTTGAAACAGATTAAAAAGACATTGGAGATGTTCCCTATGTTACCCTCCATATAAACAATGTCTTTTCCAGTTTACTAGTGAGAAGCTGCAGATGACACAAAGATTGGTAGAGAGGCAAGTGATGGAGCTCTGGGGAAAGGTGTTCTTTTTTTTGCAGAGGACTTGGACTTCAAAATCAGGTTTTGTTGTAGGTTGGTGGAGTTGGAACACTCCATTCTGGAATGAAATTCATCACTTTTTACATTTCCCATGCAGGAAGGCAGGGTGAAGACCCCTGGAAGCTCTGTGTCTCCCATTTCTACAATATTGTGCCTGGTTTCTATTACAACTTTGTTGAAATAGAACTGTTTTCCCGAAACATTTGGGTTAGGAAAACTCCAAGGGAAATTCCAGTTCAACACTTTTTTCCTGACTAGCACTGGTAAATTATGCTGAGGATTTTTCAGCTACACTGAGCAGTGTGAATGTCTTTCTTAGTGTACCCCAATCAAAGAAAGTATGTTTTAGAGTCATTTGCAAAGCAGTGAACACAGGGAAATACAGGCAAGTCTTGTTGAATTAATAATAATATTGTGGAAAGCAGCAAACCTTAAAAGGATTTAGGGGTAAGTGAACACAAGCTCCAATCTGATAATGTGGCAGAAAGTCAAATGAGGCTCTTAAATGTATAGACAGGGAAGTTAAAGAGTGGAGAGTGGTGACTTGTGCTACTGGTGGGCACAACCATGGAACAGTCTGTCTGGTTCTGTTGATCTCATTTAAAGAAAATTGTGGGAAAAGATGGGCAGAAAAATGCCTGGGAAATGATTCTTGTGTTTGGAGAAAATGCTGTCTAAAGGGGAGTTTAAAGAACTCATCACACTTTGCTCGTCAAAAAATAAGATCAAGAGGTTCCTTGGTTATGATGTATAAACCCAGTACAGGGGGAAAGTAGCAGATATTGAATCTAAACAGATATTGAAGTTTAGTGGAAGAAACAGAAACCCTTGGCTGAGAGCTGAGGACATTTAAACTAAAAGTTAACAAAATGTTTTTACTGGTCTGTGTTGATCAGTCACTGGGAAAACTGCTAATGGCAGCAGTGGATCTCATCTCTGGATGTCTTCATAACAAGCCAGGCTGTCTTTTAGGGAACAAATACATACCCACTGATCTGTATGAACAATTGGTTAAGCAGAAGAACAAGTATCTGAATCTGAATCTGAAGGAGCTGTGGTATTTTACAAGCTAGTTTAAATGATCAGATGGTTTCATTAGTCAAATTCTAGCAGTTATGAGAAAGGATCGTGAATGGTGGAGGAAGTGTCTGAGGCACCATTCCAGATTGTCATGACATTGCTTGCCATTATGAAATCAGATAGCCATCACACTGGAAAATAGAACAATAGAAAAATAATATAAAATCTTTGCTTAAGAGCAAAGATCGGGGAACAGTTCCCTGACTTTGGAGTCCTGTTTCCTTTGAAGGATGGTGGAGGATGGAACCCAAGCTCTCACCTGCTTTGGGAATAGCAGAGCCTTCATATTGCCTGGCGCGGAGCAGCCTCATGTCAGCATCACGCCAGGAAGGGGCCACTTCTAAAGCAGTGGCAACATACCTTATTTTTGTGTAGCCTCAGTACATACCAGACATACTTTTGCCAGTAAGCCTTCATGCTCTGATTGCTAGTTGCCATTGCTGCTGGTTAAACAGCAAGACAAATCAAGGATAGACAGTAATGGGTGATGGAGATTTAGCCACTGTGACCCGGAGACTTGCAAGTGAGCTATCGCAGAGTCAGGAAAAGTGGTTCTGCCTCTTGGGGAAAGGACATAGATGGCATTGGTTTATGTCTCTTGATAACTTGCCAATGAGTTTTATTGACACTAGCCTCACAATGAGGTCAATCAATTTCCATATTTGCAGCATATTTACAAGAAATGCCTTAAAGCACTTTCCAAAAATAAAGATGTCTCTGTGAGATCTTTAAACAAACAAGAGGGTGGGAAAGGGAGGAATCAATACAATTTTTATATATGTATTGATATTTCATGTTATATGTTATCTGTAAATTGATAGTCAGATTTTATATAATATCTGATATATACAACCTCATAAAAACCACAGTTGTGATGTCATCCTCTACTTGCCCTTTCTTTTCCTTCTGCTAAAAGGTCATTGTGTAAATGTTGGATTGCACGAATCACGCTTCCTCCTGGCTAGAGAAAGCAGTGGAGCTCTTTCTTCTCAAACCTTCTGTTAATGATGCAGTAAACCAGCTGTTAAATCTTTAAAAATACTGGTCAAATGGACAAACTGAGGTATCCGACTAATATGCCTGGGAAACGATTAGAAACCTTTAGATTCAAATTATCTGTCAACTTAGTACTGTGATGGGTCTTTAACCAAGGCAACAGTATTTGGAGGAATTGGCTAACTGGGACTTGTGATAGTTCAGATTCTTAAAAAATGGTGAACTATCATCCAGGAGTGTAACAAGAAACCAAAGGAAGAGCATTGGATTCAGACACAGTATGACTCTGCTTCTTGTGAGGTCTCTGTAATATCTGGATATTGAGCATATCCAGATTTCTGAAAGAGGCAGGAGATGATAATTGAGCCATATGAAATAGTAGCAGGGAGCTGAATAATAAATTCTATGCTCAGTCAAGCATTGCTTAGTTTCTGTATGAGTTTCATTTCCAGCAATTGCTAGACAGTCAAGATTGAACTCCAGACAAGCAGAGGTAGGACCTGGATTGCATCAAGAATTGTGTTAGTCATGAGAATTACAGCGTGATCTATTATTAGAGCATCAGAAAATAGCCCTGTGAAGTAAGGGAGAGGCTGAAAAGCATAGAAACAAGACCTGAGAGGGATCTCACCATGTCAAAATTAAAGGAATATAGCAATCTTCTGTCATGGCAAATAAATACTGCCTCACAAATGGGAAGGCTGCCCTAAGTTTGGATGTCTCTGGGTAGCCTGCTTCCTTCTGAGGGGATGTTGGCCCTGAGCTTCCTCCCCTTTCTAAGGGGGCTGGCCATGGGGGCACAGCCCTGCAGCTTTGGGGCGAGCTCTTGGAGGAAACCCTGCTCTAATCCAGGCAGCTCTGACTGCGGGCTTAGGAGCACTTCCTTAGCCTGCTCTTATCCTTGGTCCTGCCTGACCAGATGCTCTGTTGATTGAGGCCCAGATCCTGACCCCTGGACTTGACTTTCTAGCTTGACCTCAGAGCTGCGTTGTCACTGTGGACTGGCTTGGTGTTCTGGACCCTCTGCAGACCCTAGTTACAACTTCTGGATAACAGCTAGCAGGGCTGGAGCCGCAGGCATGTTGTCCTGGTGCTGTTGGCCTCAGAGGATGTGTGGCTCTCTGCACATGCAGGATCCTCCGGCATGGTGCCATGTACAACAGCAGCGATGCATCAGGACGTGTTGGACTGGCTGTGAAATCACTGGCACTCGTACTTGCACAGCTCAGCACAGGCTGTTTGCCTCCAGAGCTCCTTCCCAAGTTATCACACTCGTGGTCTCCACCTCTCTCAAGCTCACTTCCACTTCTTATATGAAAGATTTTGGTGGGGTTTATTTCAGCCTGCAGCATCACTGTTAAATTCCTGGTCCTTGGAGGCCAGACAGAAGAATTGAATTTTGATTTAAGCAGTCTTTGAGTGTTTAGTCATACACTTGAGTGATGCCAGGAAGGAGATTCCAAAGCTGAAGGTTGACCTGTCACAGTGAATTTCTGCGGTGTACCTTTGTAATTTGGAAGAACACACTCAGCTGTGGGGTTGTGTGTTTGTGTTTTGAGGTATTTGGTTTGGGTTTTGTTTGTTTTTTAAAGCAGAAATGGCTACAAAAGTATGGTCCCTTCTTACTTATAGGGACTTGTAAATTGAAGGAGAAGAAGGTGACTGGGAGTTGTCAGCGTGGATTTATAAAGATGAAATCACGCTTGAGCAACCATGTGATGTGCAGTGAGATGACTAGCTTGCTGGACAAGGGGAAAGCAGTAAATGTTTGGGTTTGTTGGGTTTTTTTTTTTACTGTGAAGGCAGTCAAACATTGGCACAGGTTGCCCAGAGGGGCTCTGGAGTCTCTATCCTTGGAGATACTCAAAACCCAACTGGACACAGCCTCAGGCAACCTGCTGTAGTTGGCCCTGCTTGAGCTAGGGGGGTTGGACTAAATTATCTCAAGAGGTCTCATTCAACCTAAACAATTCTGTGTGAATTTATACACCCTATAGAGATTTGGCGATTGAAGAACCTCTCAATCCATATTGCACCAGTCAGCAGCAATGATGAATTAAATAAAAAAGGTTGTTTTCTAAAGCTATGATACAAATTGTGCTGAAGTAATTAAAAAATCCCATTGATTTCAAAGGGCTTTGGCTTAGTTCTAATACTCTTTGTTTAAATAACTATCTAAATGCCCTGATTTTCACAAATATAGGGAATGCAGCTGCTCCAGAGGGCTTCACTGGTCTTTGATCAGGCTCTAATTAGCAGTATTTGTTTAAAATGCTTCTAAAAAGTTTGAAAATTTGGTGGGGTTTTTTTTTCTCCTTATGGTTAACAAACTCAGTAATTCCCGGAGGGGTATGGTTTAAACTTTCCCCAGAGCTCAACCTTTTATATAAAATATCTTGAGACAAGATATTATTATAAAATACAACTTTAAGTATGAAAAATCAGCAGCATGGTAGAGAGACTGTTCTGTAATCATAGAAACAGGCCAAGGGTTTTGGTGTCTCAGGCTTGTAAGGGCAAGATTCTGGGGCAAAGTGTGTCAGAGGGTGTCATTGAACAAATGTGTACCATGACGGGAATCAGAGGTGGGAATGACTGGAGACTGGGGATGAAGCATTGGATCCTCCTTTCCTACAAGTGGCAGCTGTGTGGGAGACGGTAACTCCAATGACGAATGTTTTTGCCTTCTACTTAGTCAGTAGGTGCAGGATGTGTGAATTATGATGTTTCTGAAAAAGACTGGCAATATAATATCCGAGGCTGACTAGAGATCTGAGATTTTTTTATTGAAAAACTCAAATGGGAATGCTGAAACTGTTTTCTGAACACTGGAAAGCTAAGATGCCATAGGGAAAGTGATAGCAGTGACATTCTGGTGAAACATTCATCAGCTATTGTCATACTTTATTAAAATCAATGAATTAAATACCCTCAACAATTATACCAGTTATTAACGGCTTATGAATGTGTAAATCTCATTCTTAAAGAAGGTCACCTGGGCAGTGTTTCCTATTCTGCTACCAAAATGTATGTAATTTCTGTATAAATTATATTGCCTTTTCTACATTGAAATTATGCATTGGCTAAATGGATAATTCCTGCCTTTGGCTCACATGAATATATTGTTATTAGCTATACTGTAGTTCCTACTAAGAGCTCAAGGTTTTTCTGACATAATTACAAGATGTTATGACTTTTTTTTTTTTTTAAATACTTTATATACCTATATTCTATTTCTAATTATTACAACATCTTAGGGTTGATGTAGCCAAAACACCTTGTGTGGTGTAGATTTCTTCTTTGGAAGCATTGGTAAGCATGGCTTCATCTGTATTTCTTCTCTATCTGCTGCAAAAGCAAGAAAAAAAGCTCTGATTGATGCATATGACTATGTGGAAAGACAAAGGGGAAATATCCAACCTGGTTAAGTGCAACCTGGAAATATCAAACCAGACAGCTAGCTAAGCAGACAGCCAGATAAAAGAGATAGGGATGACCACAGAAAAACACTGAGAATTATACTTAGCTCAACTGGGGAAAGGCACTGAAGGAAGTGACTTCCCTCCTGAAGATACCTGAATGTGTAAGAAGTAGCATGAGATAAAGGATAGAAAGATATACCTGCCCACTGCCACCTGCTTTACTCTCCTAGTGAAAATTCAGGGTATAAAGATAACCATAAAATAAGTACTTGTGGCTTTCTGCTGTAATAACGGTAAGTGGAAGTAATAACAAGTGCCAGAAGAGGAAAAGGTTGGTTCTTTAAATGGTCAAACCAGGCTCTAGCTGTGACCAGGAGGGACCAGCCAGAAGGGATGTGAGCAACACTGAACTCTTCCTCTTCCCCAAAGACCGCTTTTCACCACAGAGCCGTGCTGTTAGCCCAGAGTGAATAACCCGCCTGCAGCCTACCCTGAGCCCATGCGCAGCTGCACGATGGAACTTAATGTAGTTTGCTGTCATAGTGCAAGAAATAATTTCTGAGCCTCCTCATGACAAGAAATCATGTTATTCAGTGAAAGAATTTCGCTCTTCTTAAATGAAAAAGACAAAATTCCAGCATTCATCATTTCTACCATTGTAAACGCCAACGAAGCTATAGATGTTTCAAATTTACATGAATGTAAAAGAGGGAAAGATTCAGACCACGAACTTCACATTTTTGGCTCGCGGACTTTAAGCTTGTTAAGAAGGCCCAGATGCAATGATTGACAAAACTGAAGCCTACGCTTTCTTGCTCTGCTGTGCAGGAGAGGAAGTGGTTTTTCATCTAAAATGTGATACCACAAAGAACTAACTTTTTCCATGTCTGACTTATACAATGTTCTTTGTAGCTAGGTTCTTGGCACCCATCAAAATATGACTAATGCAAAGACTGCACTTGAAGAGATATGCGCAGGATCCAGCTACTAAAATGAAGTCACCTTCATCTTAGCGTAGACATTCCTTATCAGAGTGTTTCTGGGTTTCTTAATATGAAGTGTTCTTCATCCTCCCTGCCTGGCTTTACCTGCTGATGCAGTGCCATAGCAAGATACTACTACATAACATAGCTGTCAGTACCTTTAGCTGCAATAAAGACCCGAATCCATGGGGCACCTCTCTGCTGCTGTAAATGTCCATCCTTCATTGCGCCTGTTCCACTCCAGTGGAAGGGTTGGTTCTAATGCTACCCCCTCTTTTTGGGAGCAACTGGGAAGTCTTGAGGGGTGAAGCTCTTGGATTTAAGGAGAAAGTGGATGCTGTGCCAGGTGTTCTTGCTACAATCCTGTACATGAAGATAGTAGTGTAGAGAGGAAAATTTCCCAGGGAGGATAGACTCTGAGATGTGGGCAAAGGCCTTCTTTCTGCCCTTTGGCCTCAGGAAAGGGTTGGGGGTGCAGGTGATTTGGAGAGGGAACTATCGAGCAGGGATTGCTGGGGGCTCTCTTAGAGGACCCAGAACCAGCGTGCTTCACCTTTACTGCTTACAGCAATCCCCAATGGCTGTGTGTTCTTGCTTCTCATCATCGAGTGATGTCTTCTTGCCACGTATTGTGATAGACTGGAGAAATTGTGCTCTTTCAGCTTCTGGTCTGGCACAACCACTTAGAGGGGCTGTGGCTACACTGAGGCAGAAATGAACCTGGCTGGAGCATGCTGAAGCTGCCTTCTGGCCTACATGATTGGGTGGTTTTGGGTTTTTTTACATACAAACCAGGCTGTTGAGAGCGGGGAGGAGAGAAAATTCTGCATACCCAGGGATCTTCTAGCATGGAGGTGGGTCATACATGGTCCTGCAAGGACCCCCGGTTTGGATGAGGCCAAAGGGTAGCTAATATTTAAGTTCTTCATTTAGTTTTATTTACTTACTAAAAACCTGTTAGGTCTAATTTTAATTGCAGTAAGGCCTCGTTGCTCTAATGTGAAGGGGTAAAGGCACCTCTTAAAGGTATAAATTTGTTAGTTTCAATTTTAAAGCACCACTTTAGTTCATTCTTCAGTGTTGAAGAGTGAAGAATAATTGCATTGGCTTCTTGTTATCACTGCCTGGTGTGTTCAGACCATCTGCGTGTGTGCTGGTGTATCACAACAGTGGTTGGAGAGCATTGGTGCATATGACAGAACTCTGGAGCTGACCTGAGGCTTCCAGAGGGTACCAGAGTTAGGGTTTTGTCTCTGAACGTCGCTTAAATTATCTTTTAATCGATGTTTTAAAAGAGAAAGTTTTGAAAGGTGCAAATTGAAACTTTCTAAAAGCAAAAATCCCCTGAAGCCCCACACAGTTTCTCAGAATGCCTAGATAGTTTCTTGCTCTTTACACCAGCCTGCTGAAACAAGGCGTTTGAAGAGCTCTCTCCTGGTTTCTCTTGACTAGGCCAACTCTTACGGGGTCTTGTGATGTTTGGTATGTCAAAGTGCTTTGAGATCCTTGATGAAAAGTGCTGTATAAATGTACCTTTTCTACACGGAAAGAATACAGTCTGCTAGGACTCTGTGTGTGTGCTTATATTTATAGATTTTTATTTCCATGCCCTGGCAGCCTATCTAAGATGTAACAAAAAATGATTTTCCCTCTGTGCCACCAGGCAGAGCTGGGAGAGCAGGTAGAGTCAGATTGCCACAGCTGTCAATATGGCACACAGAGCAAAAAACCTCTATACAAAGAGCATGAAAAAACCTTCTTCCAGGTGCAGAGTTTGTGCATATAGATGACTTCCCATGCTAGAGCAAGGTGAAAATGAAAGACTGTTGGTGGGTGGATGGCAGCAGCCTGGTACCTGATCTGTTTCTTAACGATGTGCTGCTGTCTGCTTCATCTTTGTCTCAATGTTGGGCTGACCCCCCACCTTGTGTGGCGGTGTCTCTGTGCGTCACTACCTGGTACTGCCGTATAATCAGGCGGTTCTTCCAGTTGCGTGAAAAAAATGTGTGGAAATGGTCCATATTGAAGACACACAGTGCTGGCTGGAGAGAGCCCAGTGTGCTGGCCACAGCCTCAGTGTGCGCATCAGACCTTCGCGTGTCAGAGAATGATCTTGGGGTGACAGCGAAAGGCAAAGCAGCAGGGAACAGTTTAATTGTTTGGGTACCTTTTTCAGTTCTGAGTCTCTATAATCAAGAGGCCTAAAGGGTTCCTAAATTTCTGATGATATTCGGCTTTGAGAAAGTCAGGGTAGCGAGATGCATAGACACAAGAACTTTGTTTCTTCCCATTGCTCTAGGGTGAATGTACCCAAACAACTATGAAAAATGTATACTTCAGGGACATAAGGTATAAAAACTACTGTTTCCATGCCAAAGGTTTCTCATCAGCCTCTTTTCTCTGTCCCCCAGACTTCAGATGACAATGCAGTGGAGAGTAGGGAAGAAACCATCAGGCCTGGATTGTGTTCTTGCAAGGAAAGAGAAAACACAGATTTAGGAGGCAGACCGCACCGTGCACTACGTTTAACCACATCAATGAGCAAAAAGTCCCCTTGCTTATACTAACAGCAAGATCATGCTTAGCATCCTGCTTGATAAAGCATGTTTCACTAAGCGTGTTTTCTGTTTCAGCTGTTACAAAGGATGTAGGACCTTGAATATGCTGCTAGAGGAGTCCCATCCTGCTGCTGCTGTCCTTGAGCCCTTGCGAACTGGGGTGGGAAGCAAAGCGTGAGACTGCGTCTCCTGGGAGTGGGCCAGCTGCTGGATTATGGGTTCTCCAAAGTCCCAAAGGCTTTGGGTGCTCTGATAATTTTGCTGTTTGCTAATTTTTGTGTCCTTGATTCTAAACATAATAGTCTTTATAAGGTCTTGCATGTGTAATGTGCTGTACACAGAACTCGGGAATCATTCACTTTTCTGCACTGGCAAGCAGCCTTCCCTTAGGATGGATGGCCAGTTATTTAACAGCCCATAGAAGTACATACAGCAGCTGGTAAAGAAGTAAATAAGGAAACAGGAAGCAAAGCTTTTTCAAGAACTGAAGAGGCAGGACTATTATTTAACACGTAGGGATGCTCTCTATCCTTCAGGATGCTCCTGTGGGGTCTTCTGAAACTGGGCTAGACTTTGTGTTCATTTTAACAAAGGCTGGATGTGCTCTGATGCAGGAAGTCCCCAAGAGATTTGACAAAGGCTACCCAGGCATGCCAATGGGGAGATCGCAAAGTGGCATTTTTACCTGTAGCACCTGATTTCTTTTAAGTTGGCACCACACCTGTATGATGGAAAGACAATCAGCCGGGCAGCTAAACTTGTACTTCCTTCTGATATATCAATCCATTTTGTTAGAAACAATCAGTCACTTATAATCCTTATCCAACAGCTGCAGCTTCTCCTCTCAGCCTCGCACACTGTGCCATTATAAATAGATTGTCATACTCCTTGCAGCACTAAATTGCTTTCTGCATTCCCGGTCCCTGGGCGGGCTGATTGACTTGGGAAGCCTGCCATTTTGGTAGCCCTCCAGAAAAAATGATTACTTATTTTTGCATCTGTTGCCAAACCTGTATAAGCATGTTACCATTAAAAAGTCGGTATTTAACCACAATTACCATAAAGGGGAATTTGATATGACAGTTGTTTCCTGCCGTGTTATATTTCTGTACATAAAGAGCAAATGGATGGTTTTAATTAGAGGAGGGGGGCCTTCCTAGTGATATCTACACTGCTTTGAACACACAGTGCATTCTTGCTTCTTTAGCCAATACATTGATTAAGGATTTAAAAGTGCAGCCCCTCCCCCAAAACCCAAACAAACAAAACTCCAAAACAAACAAACAAACACCCAGAAGTATACCTGTTGCAGGGAGCCCCCAAGCACAGAGCAGTATTTGGGTGTATCAAATGACACCTCCTGCAGGTAAATGTGAAGTGCCTAAGGGCGATGCTGCAAGTGGATCGGTTGTGTGGCTGTGGGATACTTTACTGGAAGAATAACAATAATCACAGCATTTGCCTGTGTCCTATGGCCTAATAGAGAAATGTACGCATGGCAGTGTGCTGGGCACTCCGGCATGGGGGATATGTCTGCATATAACAAGATCTCTTGCCATAATGACCTGATCCAACCTTGGTGAGTCAGTGAAAAACTTCCCCTTGAGGTTAATGGGCTTTGGATCATACTGTAACCCTTTAAAAACCTTCCAAGACAATGTGCCTCATGCCTAGCCCTGAAAAAATAGGGCACTTTGTGCTTTGTGGTTCTCAATGAGGCGGTCTGTTGCATTTTAATAGCATCCTTTTAGGCACTGGCCCAGATCAGAGCTCCTTCAGTGGCTGTTTATACACTTAACATTGTGTGCTCATTGATTAAAACCCAAATACAACCTCAGAACCAGGGACCAGTCCATCCTGACCAAGATCCAGGCTGATGTCCCTTTCTTGCTCATTCTTTCCCTCTTTCTGTCTAGTCCCATGAATGGTGAATTTTTTGCTGCATGGTGATAGAGCTCCAAGGGGAGAGGTGAAGACCTGCTGTTCTCCCTGTTTCCCTTCTTCACCAACTGTCTTCCTAATCTGGACTGCATTTGGGCAATTAAATGTCCCATGAGAAGGTAGGAGGTGGTCTGTGAAAGGTGCTGAATCTCCCCTTCCTGGTCAGCTGCTACAAAAATGCAGTTAATATACAAAGGCTAGGGGAGGAGGTGACGTCCCTGAAGTTTTGGTTTTGAGAGGTGATGACCATAGGAGAAGGCCTGCTGGATTCACCCCTCAAGGGCAGTGGAAGATGGAGGAGACATGTAGTTTATAGCTGAGGCTTAGGGTGGATATTATCATGTTCTCCTAGGGCAGCTCTCATCTAGTAGAGGCTTTCTGATGAACCTGACAAACTAGTGGTCCAACAGGGATGTCATGAACATATGTTCCTCCAGGGCTTGGTGGCAGGTAGAGACTCCATTTTGGGTCACAGCTTTAAAGTTGGATGCTTCACCTCTGCTGAAATGCTTTATTAAAATGAAACCTAAACCCGGAGACTCAAAGTGCTTTTTGGAATAGGTAAATATAATTATTTCATAGTTTTGGATGAGGGCAGGATTTCTAAAGATAGCCTTATGTCTAGCATCAGGAAGGGAAGCCTTTGGTATTTTTTTCCCCCCCAGTGATTAAATGGGTAGGTCTTGAGGTTTTCAGTGAAGATTAACCTGAATCCTACTGAGTACTTATCTGTATCTTGAGGTATCTGAGTAATCTGCAAACACAGCCTTGGGGGATTTGCCCAGAGCCCAAGCGAAATCAGGTTTTGGATCTCATAACAGAATATGGCTTTCCTGATCTTCACCTTGCTCCACCTGCACCCATGGGCTTCTGCTCTACTGCTTCTCTTGTCCTCTTTTTCATGAGGGGTCCTGTTTGACATGAATTTGAGTATTGGATTATAGACAACAGGTTTATACTGAAGGCAGAGGAATAAGGGGCAGAAATCGTTCATAGTAGATACTTATGAAGAGGTATAGATATACAAAATTCTATTGCTTTGATATAAATATAAATAAGAACTTAAAGTTACTTACTAGGCTGTCTAAATACCATTTTATATCTGGCCTGTGGAGTATTTTAGCAGGCTCAGTCTATTTATGTGGAGCAGATACTTACTGCATACTAATCAGAATACTTACTGATTTAGTACATTTTATGCTTTTCATCTAGCTAATAGGAATCTCTTCAGTTGTTCTTTCCCTCCATCAATACTTTTCCTAATGTCCAGTGTTCTTTTTTAATATGCAAGTCCTCTTTCCTGAATCTGAAAAGCAAGATTAAATAGGATGCTTATGATATTGCATATATATAAATAGCTCTACACCATTAAAAGCAGCTGGCTAGTAAGTGCTGTAAAATCAGCATCTTTTTGTACTTTCGACCAGAGCAAAAATGAGCTTCATGGCTTGGTGTACCATCAAATCCAGGTCTGGGATAATGTAAGTGCAGAGATCCTAGAGTTTGTTCCAAACCCAAGAAAAATAAAAGATCACAAACCATTACACATCTTCTGTATTTTGTCCTGCAGTACCTTACTGCTGAGCTGCAGCACCTTATCAGCACTTCCCTCTGTTGTTCCCTCTTGCCAGATACCTACAAAATGCCTGCAAAGCCTTCGACATGAAGTAGGAAAGATGATGCCTATCTCCAAGTTATGAAGATTGTTTACAATCCAAATATTTGAGGATGTTGCTAGTTATATGGTAACTAGAACCTGTGTAACTCAGTGCTTTAATTAAAGGTTTCTGTTGACTGAAGCGTGGATGATAGCTGATTTGAAAGCTATTGCTGCAACTCTGTTTTATCTACCTCTAAACCTGACACCAGAAAACATGTAATTCAGAGTAAATACAGATTTAAAAATGCTAGTTGCTGGCTGGTTGCTGTGCAGATGCAATCAGCTATGGGTAGTCTGGCATGACAGGAGGAATCTCTCTGATGGGGAAAACTGCACCCTCCAAGAAAGCCTGCTGCTTGCATTTTCTTTCATTTTGTGACTCAGTGGTTTTAATCTCTCCCAGGACTCTCTGTCCACAAAAAATGCCATCTGAACAACATTCTGTGGGCTCTTCACAGCTTCTGACCTCCTTTGTGGTTTGACCAACATTGCTGCTAGTGGTATTGGATTTGGAGGCTTGATTACTTGTGTTAGTGAGAATCAACATGGGCAAGCAGATAATGAAGGACTTGGGTTGGCAGTGCAAGGGAATGAGCTCAAACCTTGCCATCTCTCTCATTCCCAATAAATATGAGCGGCAATCTTCCCTGAGGGAGACTTTAAGAAGGCATCAGCTGCTCTGGAGATGTATCCAAACCTCTAGACCTTTTGAGGTTTGTCCATCGCTTCTTACGATCAGGAAAGAAATGCATGACTCTGTGAGGAAGGTATTTTAAGCTTATTTTCTTTAATCTTCTGGGTTCTGTGGCTGTGACTCCCCTGAGGTCATACAGATATTTTTAAATGAATTCTCACTGCTTGAATAACATGGAATGACTGTCTTGGTTTTCAGCTTCTGTGTCCTCCAGCTTCATAACTTCGGGCACTCCTCAAGTGAAGCTGAAGTCGTCAGGCTGTTTCAAGAGTCTTTTTGTATTTATATTAATAACAAACCTTCCCCCTCGAAGAACATTTGCCGTACTTCAAATGTTTATTGTTCAGCTGGGCCAGCTAACAGCTGTATTGAGCAAAACCTCATGTGACAACCAATGCATTCCTGGGTGATTATAGTATACTGCCAACGACGGTTTAATGTGTACGTTGCGGTAGTATCCACATGGCCCGGAGCACAGCTAAGGGAAAAAAAAAAATCCAAGTATGAAGTTGTTACATAGTGATATAAAAAGCATGGAAGAGGTGGTTGCATCCCACGTAAAATGTCTTCCGTCCCTCCTTGCACGGAGTCTGTACCTGTTTTCTGACAGGAGGGCTCTCAGCCTGCATATGTGAGTGCCACAGCGTGGAGTCTTTGGATCTATTTTCTCCAGAGATGTCTCAGAGCTTTTCCCTGAACCACATTTCCATCAGAAAATGGAGTCTGTCAAAACTGACACGTGTTATGGGAGAACACCAGCATTTGGGATTGACAGGAGGCGACATGGTCGCTTCAACATCCTTGGCTTGTTTCAGTAGGTGCCAGACTGCATTGCTTTGATGAGAACAAGGCATTTCGTTTCAACCTGCGATGCTCCTATTACTTTTCATTTGGTCTATTTGCGTTAAAGAGAATGTTAATATTAGAACTCAGCAAAGGTAACAGTGCTTTATATTGTGATAGCATTGTAGAAGTGAGGTATTTCCATGCTTCTGAATTGGTTTCTTTTAAAGGAATTTCTAGCTAGCAGGAAAACTTAACGTTTGGACTTTTTGTGTTTGTCATGATACAAACTAGGAAACTCTGGCGGTGACTTCAGCCTCCTACCCAACTTGAATGTGTCCTTGTGTCCACACCATTTCTTGCTCTAACTAGTGCCAGATGCCAACATCTGAAAAAATACATTTCCAGACCAAAAAAAAAAAAAAAAAAAATCAAACTTCGGAGGGTTTTTTTTACTGGATTCATTTATAACCCTTTTTAAATTTTTTGTTGTAAGCAACACGGTGGAGCTCCCACAGAATGTGCTGGGGCTTGCACAAGGGAGGGAAGCGTTTCCCCTGCCCGGTGCAATGTAAGCCTCCCACAGCCATCCTCATGCCCTGGGCACTGCCAGCACCCTGAGCAAGCCCTGTGCAACCCACCTGCGCCTGGGGTCCCTTGCTAGGCTCCTGGTCCTGCTTTGGGGATTTTTAAAAAAAAAGCCTAGGTTTTTCCTTAATTTCTGCGCACCCATTTTCCCTTCTCGCTCTCCTCTCCGTGTTCAAGGAGAGGGGTATGGCTGCTGCATATGACCCCCCGGGAAGTACAGCCTTGCCTGGGTGGTCTTCCAACGGGACTGTGCCCAGGGCAAAGCCGGACAAGCTGGGGGGCTCAGCTGTGATTCCATAGCAGGCAGCAGAGGAGCATCAGCTGGGGTGGAGGAAGCTACAGTTTGTCTCCTCGTTTCTTCCTTATCAGCTGCCTCTGTCATGGTGAAGATGAAGGCATGTGAGCAGACCAGTTCTCAACTTTACTAATAATAGAAATATTTTAAAATCATCCATGGTGTTTAGATTGTTGCCCTGCCATGAGCTACTGTCTTACTAATGTCATCCAACAGGCACACAGGGAAGAATTAATTACCACGACTTGTTAATAAAAATAGTTTAGTGCTTGGGATTGTTTCAAACGTGTTCCATTCAGATGGATTTTTGTGCTAAGAACAGTGTTTCTTCCTTACCCCAAAATCTTCTAAAACAAAAAAAATGGCTGCGTAGCAATTGATTGTCTTTTAGCATTTCCTGAACAAGGAAGGAAATTATATTCAGGCTTAAATCGATTTGGAAATCTCATCTGGACTGGTCTTGCATGAGAGACCTCTGCTTCGCTTGCCCTCTGCGGTGTACAAGCTGGCTGTTCTCCTCAGCTAGACAAATAATAACCTTAAATGTGAATTAAACTGACAATCAGCTTCTTATAAAAAGTCTTTTTTTTAATGGCTGTATGAGAACAAACGTTTCCAGAAAGTCTACAGAATGCTACAGGAAAATTGGATCCAAAATTATCTCCTTCTGATTAACTTTCATGCAGCGGGCTATCGCAGTGCCATGTAGACTCTTCCTGTTAATAAGGCTTATTTAAGGGGCAGAATAATGACAATCTTGTGAAATGCCTGCTTTTGCAAGATTTTCAGTGTAATGTTGATGATTCAAAATGATCAGATATTCTTTTGAGTTAAGCATGGTCAGCGACTGCTACCATCCCTGTAGGGTGTTAAAGATTTGAAACATTTTCACGGTAATATTTTTATTAGGAAATAAGGCTTTGCAGACTATCACACTGTGCAGAAGTTTGGTGCAGGCTTTGGTTTCCTTTTCTTCTGGTGTTACTTTCTACAAAACAAAATGCTACTTAAAAGAATGTTTTGGGTCATTTAACATCAAAAAAGGTTTCCATTTGGAGAGAATAATTTCTCCAAACCCTAGATTACACTGTGCCTTGTCAACTCAAAGAACCGTTTTTGTTTCGGAGCAGTTACCTCAAGTCAGGTTCTTTGGGACTCGTTTTCACAAGATGGAAAAACTGGGAATGAGTGTTCTTCTTGGTGCAGCCCAGCTCCCTGAGCCTGAGGAGGATAAAAAAAAAAAAAAAAAAATCAACCCAGACATACACAAAAAATCACTCTTGTGTATAGCCCTTAGACTCTTGTCTGCTAGTAGCTCGCCAAGAAAAGACTCTGGACTTCTTGCTACCTTAAGTGGAGGTTTCTTTGATGCCTTTCTTTTTTTTTTTTTTTTTCCTTTTCTTTCTTTTGCCTGAAGTGTTGAGTTTGGAAGACATTTTCTCTGGGATGGTGGGGAACAAGACACAGTTTTCCCCAAATTGCTTTCCTTTCCTGTTACTATCAAGGCTCAGTTAGCTCAGAAGGATCAAAGGGATGGCCGTCTGTGTTTCCCAGCCAGGCAGGATGCAGCTTGTAATGGCAGGGAGGTGGTTGCCCATGAAACTGATCTTTCTGATGCAGAGCAGGGAGAGAAGAGATAGAAATGCCTGTGAGCTGAAAATGAATCTATCAGCCCTTTGAAAGTTTGGGGAAAAGATTTCAGGCCTTTTTCTGACTGTGAGATGTTTTAGATATAAAGGAGTCCATCAGCCAGAGATGCCGCTGCTCCCGACCCCGCAGGCAGGGAGCGGGGATGCCTCTGCCCGTGCCTGATATCCAGAGGGATGCCCCGGCATGTCCACCCCGAGGCTGCTACAGGGGAGGTACAGCTGAAGCAGGATCTCAGCTCTGTGCTGGACCTTGCCTCACGGATGCTGTAGCTTGTGTATATTTTCTGTCTGTAACATCTTAGGGGGAAGTGTGGCATGCCAATGGGAACTGGCTGCAAATGAGGTGGCTAAATCTGCTGGACCTGCAAACATATTTCAGTTCTGACCTTTGGTATCTTGTGCTGCCGCTACCTCGTGTCTTCCTTTATCAGAGACTTCCAGTCTCATGCCAATTTTAAGACACGCGCTGTGGCCCTTGGGCAGATATTCGCTGGAGATTAGGAGGAGATGTTAATGAACGCAGTGCAGCAGAAGCGCTCGCGTGACAGCGGCTTTTGAAAAAAACATTTCCCAGGGCAGTTGCAGGAAATCTGGGGCACGCCATGATTTTGTTCACTTGAGATGCCAGCTGCAAGGCATGTTGTTACATGTGGATTTTCTTTTTCCATTTTACTTGCTTAAAATGTCCACTCCGCGGCTGCTGGGGGCTTGAAATGTATTTGGGAACGCATCCAAAAAATGGTGGGTGGGTGTGTTTTGTGGGTGAAGGCTAGCCGATAAGAAAATGAGGGGATATGAAGCAAAGACGATCCCAGTGCATACCCCAGCCAGAGCCGGGGCAGAGGGAGGGAGGATTCGTTTCCGTGGGGTGCGTTGAGATGCTGACCCAGATTTGTGATGCTGCGGCAGTGGGTTTTAGGCAGTGCTGACTGCGCATGCAGCAACTTGGCAGGAAACAGCTTATACAGCACGAATGGTTCATCACATCCCTTCCAGAGTGGGGAACTGACTACCTGGAAATCCCTGCAATTTGATGGCTGGATTGGGAATTGCCTTCCCCCTCCCTCTTCCACTCAACAATTACTAAACCTCTATAGAAAAGCTGAGCAGTGGGGTCTGGCTTCGAGGTCGGGTGCATCTGTGAGGCACGCCCTGCTGTGAGCAGGTGGTTGCACCAGGTAACCCCCAGAGATGCCACCTGAATCACCGAAATCAGTGGGGTTGTAGTGGAGTGATGGTGGTGTCATAGTCAGGCCCCTGGGGACGTACACACCAGTGCAGAGCTGGCTGCAGGTGTTCCCAGCTGCCCGTCACCTGCCTCAGTTAGAGTTTATCCTTTTTGCCTGTATCTTAATTAGTTGCTAAATGGCTATTAAGTGACTGCTGCTTCATCTTAGTGTTTCCCCACCATCAGTCATGCAAAACAGTCAGTATTATTTTATGCCTGAGACAGTTCCATTGAAGGAAATGGTCCTATTCAAGGACCTGTATGATGCAGAATTAGATCTGACCTAGAGCTTATTTAATAAAAGCTTTGTCTGTCGAGTGTTAGCTTCCTCTTTCTGCTTGAGATACAGGATCACAACCTCCTTTCATTTTTGTTTGCCTTCAGAGATCCAAGCTTAGACCTGTAGGAAGCCACAGAGAAAAGAGGATGGCTAGACTTGCTGCTAAGGCAAGCTCCAGTCTAACTCAGGCCTGCTGAGACCCATTTCCACCGTCAGGGGCTTATGCTTCCCATTTTTGTCCCCTTTTCTCCCTCTAGAAGGTCGGAATGATTGTACTAGCCTATCTTATTAAAATATTAAGTAGCTCGAGGAGTTGAGGCTTAGAAAGAGCTTGTTAGAGTGGCAAACAAAGGACAAAATGTGGAAGCATCATGTAGTCCTTGAGGAGGTTACATTCACTCCATCACACATCAAGGCCTCCCGGAAGGTCATGGCAATCTGGGGTCTTGCTCAGCCCTCCTCCCCAGGATCTGGAGGGAGGCTGTTGGCCTGACCTCAGCAGGTTGCAAGTCCTTGGCTCTGTGGATGTGACTTGACGTGGCTGTGGGGCAGCAATTGTTGGGATATTTCTGGTTTATTTCCATTTCTGATGAGGTAGCACAAGAAGAGCTGGTGGTGTGGCTCCTTGTAGTGGACCACAGAAACATCACTGCTCCTCCAGTTTTGGCAAACAAGTCATGGCCGATGTTATCCCAAGTGGAAAACTGATGGGTCTGATACATTGGATTCTCCTGCATGCTGCCTCTTCAATCTGATCTTCCCCCTGCCCTTGGCAGGACAATAAATGCCAACTGAGGCATGTCTAATTCTTCTCTGTCTTCCTCAGCCTGTGCTTCTTTCCTTATCTGAGGGGACAAAAATAACTTCTGCCTCCTCTCCTGTCCAGATGTTGTTCACGTGAGATTGGCCTTGCAGTGCCTGTGTAGGAGAGTGAAGCACACAGCCTGGGGTTTGTCCATAGACAAAAGGGATGGAGCTGCAACCAGCAGGGGGTTTCCAGGGGCAGGGTTCATCTGCAGCTACACGAGATTTTCCAAGAAGATGATCCAAAGCAGAAGCCTTGTGTAGACCTCAGGGCATCTATTTGTCTGGGTTGCATTGCATGACCTGTGTATAACAGGGCGTTGTAGGAAAAAGTAAGCATTTTGGATTCGGAGGTGCATTGATTGCATAAAGATACAACTAGACTATGTGGGGAATGTTTTTTCTTTTTTTCCTCTTTTGCAATAGATTTCTTCCTTTTATTGCCCTCTTATTTGGGTGTGCTTGCTCATGATTGCTGGATGGTGGTGTGAGGGAGGGCGACTGAAGCGCTGGTGTGGAAATGCCATGTGTGTAAACACAGACCTTGATATGGATGAATAGAAAGAGATCAAATCCTCACCAGAAGACAAATGGCTGCAGAGCCTCTGCCTACAAATGCAGCCATCCCTGCTTATGCTGCTCTGAAGACCAGCCTTGGAGAAAGTCAGCTGAGCTAGGGAGCTAACATACTCGCTACGGAAACCATGATGAGAGATGTGTTTGTGTGTCCCTACCATCTCCTGCTTGCTTTCTTGACTAGCTGGCCTCCTTCTCTGGGGTGGAGGATGTGTGACAGACTGGGAGGTTGTTCCCCTCTAAAGGTGAACCTTCCACGAGGTCACCATTCAGGCACGGGGCATCCTGTGACCATGAGTACATCGAGGAGGTGTTGGGGGGGGTGGCAGGGGTTTTACTTCAGTTGGGGCTCTGAATAGAAGGGGGATGACGTGGCAAGTACCGAATTTCTCTTGCACGTCTGGTGCGTGAGGTATGAGGAAGCATGGTAAAAATTCTTGAGCTTTGTAGACAGCTGTATTCATATCCACCAAATAAGGATGGACTGAGGTGGTGATTGCAGGTAAAGCTCACTCCTCAGGGTGATGGGGAGTTCTCGTCTCACTTTCTGATTCATCTCAGCTGTAGTTGGAAGCTTAGGTGGGACAGAGGTGCCCACCACATGGACCTCACGCTTAGTCTCTGCACAATGGGGAGCTCTGTGAGTCTGAAAAGTCCGTGTTGGCCAGCTGCACGCAGGAGGTGGAGGGAGATTTGAAGGAGTATGTGAAAGGAGTATTTGTCCATTTTAAGCTTTAAGCACTCAAGAAAACTTTGCAATGAAAAAAAGAACAAAAACCTCACCTTCCACCCCGTTAGTTTCTGTGCATCCATGCGTGTGTATCTATATATAAAGAGCTGTTTTAGAATGCTGTTCAGTTGTCTGCCCTCCTCCATCTCTCATTCATGCAGTAGGGCACTGCTTCTCCTGGCGTACTGATAAGTGAGAGGGTGGTAATGCCAGGCCACACCTTGGGGCTAACAAAAGCGTCACTTGAAAGTCAGGATTATAGCCAGGCTTTTGAGGTAGCAATCTCTCAGCGTAACACTTAGTAAAATTTTCTTTTTGCCTTGCTCCTGAGTGATGTTCAGTTCTTCCATTCAGCTGGAGACTGGAGGCAAAGCTATGGTATCTTCAGTAGGGCCAGGATGTTTATTTCACTGACAGACCTGCAATACAGATTCCTGAACGCTGTGCACCACTAAATGCACCATTGAATAATCCTTGTAGTTATTTCCCATGTCTTTTCTTCTCAGGATATACTCTCTCCTGAAAGTAACAGGAGAGCTGAGCAATATCAGAGCTGGCCACTTGCTTCTCTGAGGCAACAAAATGTTAAACATTTGGTCCATCAGAAATGCTCGAGGCATGTGCTTATGTGGAGTGAAGGCAACAATCAGTAGGTTGCTACTACTTGGTCTGGTAGTAATGGCAATATATATCTGCCCTTCTTTGGGATTAGTAGAGGGATTTCTCGAGAGCTTCCACTATCTTTTTGTAATTAAGGGCATGAGCCTCAAATGGCATAAAAAGGGAAAACTCCTGCGGTGTCATTGGAGCTATTCTGACCAACGTGACAGGGGACATTGGCCTCATTGTTGCCGTTGGCCTTGATTACTCATTTTTTCAGGTTTCCACTCAGAATTACTCATACCAGCTTTTCAGATGGAATACGTGCAGTGACTAAGCTGAGTTGGATGAGTCTAACGTAGTTCATTATATCTTATGCTACCATGAGTTGTTGTTATTTTTAATGTACTGATTTATGAAAAGTATTGAGGGAGGATGAGTATTTTACTGTATACAGAGATCTCTCCTTGTAATATCACATGAACTTTCAGGCAGCCAATGATGCTTACTCTTTTGCATGCGGCTATATAGGATTGGATTTAACGCCCCACGAGGTTATGCAAGATGGTGCACCAAGGGAACTGGGAGGCAAAAAGGTTCTTAAATGCACTGTAATATGTAGCTCCTGGTGTCTGTGCAGAAAGGAGCAGTCTGGGGCTTTTGGCAGCACTTGTCCAGAGCTGTCCCAAGAAATACTGTCCCTGGTGTTCCGATGGTACAGTGTGGGTGCAGTACTGAATTACCGATGGGTTATTGTGCTCCTCTGATTCTGCAGGACCCGGAATACCAGTGCCTGGCTTTACACCCTTGGTGGTCACTGCTCTCTGGTATCTGTTCGACTCTGAGAGCCTGCATGCCTGGAAAAAAGTCCATTGGCATAGAAAAAGTATATGAATCCTTTGTTTTTCTGCCGACAAAGAGGTATCTTCAGAGGAAAACAAAACTGCTTTAGTTTAGTAGATTTGAGCTGAAAAGTTGAGAGACCCATATCCTGCCTGTGAATGTATATCGATACACAGCGTGCGCTCAGGTCCTTTCTCTAAGCAGCGGCGCTCAGATCCTTTCTCTAAGCAGCGGGCTCGAGGGGTTATGGAGCTGCGGAACGGCACCGCCAGAAAGGTGTTTTGCAGCTCAAGGAGTCTTGTTCTTGAAATGTCTCAGGTCCCAGAGGGACTGCAGTGTCCTTAGGGTGTGGCCATGTTTTATAATACATGCCCTGACTGCTGTTAGACTGTGGCACCGTGAAATCCTCGACGGGCAGTAACATTTCAGCAAAAATTCTCTTCCCTCTCCCCACAAGGGCTACATATGGTCCTCTTGGAAAAGAAAATCCTCTCTCTGCGACCTGGCAGAGTGTGAGCTGCATGCAGGTTGGAGGGCAGTTGCTGAAAGTATTCACTTCTTTTTTTTTTTTTTTTTTTTTTTTTTAATATGCTGTGCCACCTTTCCAGTGTAATTACCACCTCTGTGTCAGTTTTGATTTCTAAATGGTTAAAGCTCATGACTCACCTTTTGTTTCCCTTTTCCGTAGCTTGATAACAAATGTTTTTCCTTTAAAGTGTTCCCTGTACTGCTAATGTCTGACCATGACTGATCAACTCCAGTCATCACTGTCATGAACGATTGCAAATTATGCAACATTGTCCCTTGATGAAGATGAGTGAGCTCATGGTTTGGACCTGATCAGTGACTCTTCTCCCAGGCATTTTTTTTCATTTGCAGGGGAATAAAGTTACAGAGAAGCAGGAAGGCTCCCATAATGGGAAAGATCAAACCAAAAGATTAGGGAATGGCTCACTGAAACCCCCTGAGATCATCACAGCCCTTCTCACTTGGCTCAGGAGCATGTGAATTGGGGAAGCTAGCTCACCAAATTTTTACCATGCTTCTCCTGGTGTGGGATTTTTCCTCCCAGAAGTATTAGGAGGAAGCAAATGTGCAAGGAGTAACACTGTTTCACACAAGGCATAATTAATAATTAACACGTGGAAATTCCTTTCAGAGAGAGTCTTCCAGTCAAGAGGCAACTGGGATTAACAGAGTGAACAGAACACTTAGAGGGCTAATGAGACTGCTCCTAACAACTCCGTTAGAAGGGATCAAAAGCACTAACAAATCTCACCTTCAGGAGCATTTGACAGGCTTGAATATTGTAGCTGTTCCTTGGTTGCCCACTGAGGGGTTCATTCAATATTTTGCTGAATCTCTTTGCCCTCGGAGACTCAGTATCAGAGTAGGTGGGTCACTAGGATTGCCCGCAACACCAGTTTGTTTGTACAGCATGGAGGGAATAACCAAAAACATTTTGTGTGTCTGTGTGTGTAAATATACCTATGCACACAATGTAAACTGAAACTATTTAATATGCGTAGTCGTTCAGACCTCACTAAGTTTTATGGCTGAAAAGTCCGAGGGCATGACATTGTCAAGGAGAAAAGCTGTGTTTATCACCTTTTTGCTTGCAGGCTCCCTTTTGTATACTGACCTCAGCAAATGTAGCAATGAAGGCAGCAATATCAAGGAAAAAAATCAAAACAAAGCCTCCCAGGTGCTTACCCATGCATGTTCCCAAATCCTACACTAAGCTAGGTTTGAATTTGCAAAACCTTTTCTTTAGAATGGGCTGAACAAGCAATCAGGTTAAAACAACCTCCTTTTCCTTTCCTCTCCCCACTCCCTCTCCAAATCTGCACAAAGATCCTCACACCAAAGCTTGCAGCTTAAACTCAGATTTCTGAGCTCTTCCTAGTGTCCACGTTTCTTTGGAATACCTCAGTGGAATGTGTATGTCCCAGTCCTCTGAGCAGTGACTCGAGGTCCCTGCTGTTCTCTGCGGGCCAGGCTGCAGGACGTCGATCCAGATCCAGCCGGGGTGACAGAATACTTGGAAGCCCCCGTGACATTCCTGAGCCCGAGCTGAAGTTTTATTTGTGCAAAGCTTGCCAGAAAAATGTTAGTCATGAATGAAATATCCATAAGATAACACAACTGTCCTGCTAAGCTTGTATTTCATCTATTTTGAAAGGATGTACAGTTTTATAATACAATGCAGTCTTTTAAGAAATGCTGTGGATGAGGGATGAGTTATATTTGCAGTAATGAATGGAACAGATGAAGAGACCTGTTGTTTATCTTCCATCGTCACAGTTACATACATCCTTTGCCCGATGAAGCAATTCCCTGTTTGTGTATCGAGCACTAATTGTTTGTGTTTGCTCTGTGTTTGACACAGAGGACATTGCTCACTCCCCTGGCATTTACAATTAGTGCTAATCACAGGCAGCATAGTCAGAGGTAGGTGGTATCTAAATCAAAAGACAAAAGGCTGTTGATTTTGTTGAACCTATAGGTAGGAACATCATTATTTCCTTCACCGTGAGCAAAGCTTATCCCTGGCACCCTGCGCTCTCCCAGCCCCTGCTGTGAACGAAGGTCTGATCCAAGAGTCAGGAAGGGGCCAGTCAGTGGACAGGACAAAAACCAGGATGCCTGGGAACTGCAGGACACCTCTTCTCTTCTGGTCTTGACACTGTGAGGAGACAGAGGTGGTAGGATGAGGGCAGAGGAGAAGCAGTGCTCAGGCTGTGCTTGGGATTAGAAATGTGTTCCCTGGCAAGGAAAGCTTTGGTGATTCATTATCAGAGCCTCCATGGGTCTGAAACAATTTTACTGCACATTTCTCAATCCCTGTTCTGCTTGTCCTGCAGATAACTAGGTGACAGGCAAAGGCTCTTTTGAGAAAAAAAAAAAAAAGTTAGAGGTGAGAAACAGCATCCCAGCAGCAGCTGGCAGAGCCGCTGCAGATAAGAGCTTATGACGATTTCCATTACCCTGTTGTTTGAGTGCTTACGGTTCAGCCATTAAAATTAGTTTGGAGCTAAAAACTGACGCTGAGTTGCTCATCTCTAATGCTGAACACACACAACATATGTTTTATAGTGTAGGTTCCCCATTCTTGGCAAAATTTATAGTAAATAGATTTGCCCCCATCTGTTAGCTGCAGGCACAGACTTATGCACGCGGTTTGCAGGTACCGGGCACGGAGCTACAAGGGGAATCATTCAGGTGTTTGGCCATGATGCCAGAAAGTTTTGGGTTTTGGTTTTTTTGGGTTTTTTTTTGTTTGTTTTGTTTTTAAGAAAAAGATAATGTAAACCGTAATTTTCAATCCTTTACATTTTTATTTTTGGAACCCGTTTAGCTGATGATCTGTGCCCTTAAATGTAACAAAGCTCCAGTGCTCATCCCTTTCTGTTCTCCAACAGCCCCTGGGCAGTGCTGCTACTGCTAATAGCAGCCGAATTGGGATGTAAGGCTGCGGGTGTGGGAAGGGAGGTACATCTTCATCAATATAACGGGAAAAGTCCCTTTGGAGTGCTTATTTCTGAAGAGGTCGTTCTGCACGGTAGGAAGTAAGGAAATAGAGAAGACAAATCTTCCTGAACATGTGTTGTGCCTGTACTGACAGGCGGGGATCTGGTAGCCGCTGTTGTCAACGTGTATGACTACTGCAGTGCTTCTGGAAATACCTCTTGGAAAAATTGTTCTTCCTTAGTGATTTTCTGTGGTGTTTCCAAAACACCACGCGTGCCTGACTGCTGTTTATTGGGTGGATTTTCCCTGGCCAAGCAGCGAAGCATAACGGGGCCGGGAGGTGGAGGGGAACTGGGATATTTTTACACCAGATGAAGGGTATAATCCTCTTTTTGGGAAAGAGAAGAGCCCAAAGGGATCAGGGAGATGGTGTGAGAGAGTTTTCTCTTGCAGGATGAGATCAGGGATGGTAACTGCCCCTTGCTGAACATTAATCCCATCATGGCCATAGGCTCAGCAGACCCACATCTGTTGCCCCACCTGAAGACCATGATCTGCTCACAGCTCCCACAGGGGTTGTGTGACCTGACTTAATTAACACTCATCAAGAAAGAATCTTTCACTTCATTATATCATCACTTTTTATTTTTACACTCCTTCGATTAAACCCGTGAGTAATTACTCGCACTGTTGACTTTGGCATCTCCTCTTAGACCTTGTGAGATAAGCGGTGGACCAGGGGGGTGACTCATGGCACGGGAGCGATCCGGGGGTGGCGTCTAATTTAGGTAGCAACCGTTGGGTGCCTCAGCCGGGTGGTTGGGTGCCTCATCTAGATGGCATGGCTGCCTAGAAAGGAAGGGAATTAAAATCCTGAATGAAAGTCTCTTGACAGGATGCAGAGCAGACCCACGTGATACCTGGAGACACAGTGTTTGCCGTAGTACTGCTGCATCTGATGAGGGGAAAGAAAAAAAAAAAAAAAAGCTGTTATTTACTTTTTTGCTGGCCAGATGGGCTTAGTCGTATTTGAAAACTACTTTAATCAGACTAATAGTAAATGCACTTGTTGGGATAGGAAAAATCCTCTTCATTTTTGAGGAAATCCGCTTGATTTGCCTGATGCAGCACGAATGATTGGCACAGCTCGGAAATATTTGCACAATGCTCTGTCCTGGTGTACAGGTGACTGTTTTACTCACCTTGGCTATCGAAACCTTTCTTTTCTGCTAGGTTACAGCCACTTCCACTGGCTTCTGCAGCATTTTAAGGCTGAGTCACTACCTCATAAATAACATACAAAGTCCTGCAAGTTTACTGTATCTTTATTTATATCTCTTTACATCTTTATTTATATCTTTAGATCTCTGTAATTAATGGCCTTATTTTGGAGAAGAAGGAGGGGAAGCAGTGTTCTTTGAGCATGTTTATAAAAGCAAAATTGAGCAGGGCTTTAGGAAAAAGAGCAGAATTTGGAAACAATGGTGAAAAACACCCAGGTGTTTATGCCATCAGCCCACCTCAGTGTGTTGCTGCTGATGCAGGATTCATGTAGAACTGAAATTCTGGCAGGTGTCCTGGCATGCTCGTACCTGTTTGGTCTTGGGGCTGAGACACATCTGCAATCGATCCTTCCTTCTGTGTCTGCTCCTCACCCTTTTATGTCCTAAACTCTTTTTAAGTCACCTGGGATCTCTAAACCACAGTGTGCCCCCGCCCCACCTTGGACAAGATCTTATCACTCAGATGGTCACTTTGGAGCTTGTGGGGCCACTTCTGGGTATGGCACCATCTGACTGGCTTGCAAAGTGCCAGGTCCTCTTTTCCTTGCCTCATGCATGTGGGTGGCATGGAGGACTGGTCAACGTGCTGACAACACTCTGAGGATGCACAAGGTCCATCCCTATGAGCTCACTCTAAACTGTTCTTCAGCCGAGAGGAAGGAGGCCAACCTGGGAATTGGTGTGGTTGTTGTCATGTGGGTGGTGTGGGCAACACCAACTCAGCTGTGGAGAACTGGCACTACCCCTGTTTTTGTCTGTAGTGACTCTTTCCAGATAGAGCTCAAAGGATGACCCATGAGCTACAGAGATCACCTGCAGAAGGCCACTGAGGTGAAGTGATGGAGCGATAGTGTGTTGCATGTTAACGATCCTTATAGCAGTGACAGCCTGTCCCACACCTCCCTGAATACCACATGCACTGTTTCAGGTGCTTCTTTGAAAAAATTAAGGGGGCTGTGAATAAAGCTTGCCCATCCAGTTCCTGATATCTGACTTTGCTGCTGAACAGAGAAACAAGGGCTGAGCTGACCAAAACCACCAGCAGACACTGAAGTGAAGCCACAGCTGTGTTCCTTGAGAGACTACCATAGTGAGAACAGGATGCTTATAAAGACTGAAGGAGCACATCAGAGGTCAGGAGAAGTACAGAAGTTGGACTGGAGTAAGAAAAAGGACTGGTCAGCTGTTGGCTGCATGCTGAATTGCTTTCAACGGGTAGCAGGGGGGAAAAAAGATTACTGGTTCAACCAACAAATTAATCTTTCAAGGAGGTATCTAAGTAGATGGTAGGTGTGGTGATAATCCTCAGTGGGCTGGGGAAGCAAGCCCGTAGTGTGTAATCTCCACTGCTGACATCTGTTGTGTGAGTCCCTGCACTGTGGTTTCACAATCCATCAGCTGCAGGATCCTCAGCGTGGGAAAACAGAAGTTGCAAGAAATGCCTGGGACATTAATATTAACCCTAAATAAACTTGGTTTTATGTTTTGTACCTTGCTAGATAAGAGAAGGGCACTCCTATTAGGAGCGGCCAGGGTAGCTTGAGTGTGGGTAATCTACCTTCTAAGCAAGAATAAGCATTTTGCACAACATCTATATTTACGGCCAAATACTGCTTGCTCTACTGTCACAAGTGCGCATGAGGGAGCCAGCTTCCTCTTCTCCCTCAGTTACATCATGTTGTACTCCTTTGGTCTAAAGTGGCAGAAGTCCCTTAGGAAGTCCCTCAATCCAATGAGTCAACTGAGTAGGATTTGCCTTAAAATTGTTCTGGTGGGAGGGTGGCTCTGTGGAGGCAGAAGATGCTTCTGATTAAACTGTCATTCTTTTCAAAGGGAAAAATATCTTCAATGAAAGCTGCATAAACGTGCGTGGGGCTCGTCGGTCTTTGGTATGGTAGACTGGCAAGGGAAGCACTGTCTGTAGTTAAACTGGTTTGTCGTATCAGTGTAAGGAAGATGGTGAGCGTAATTATTGCTTACCCCCTAGGAGAAGAAGGGAGACAAGCTCGTCTGGTGACCCAGAGTGCTTTGCTTGTTGACTAACGAGATGAAAATCTGGACACCATTAATATGAATTCTACTTTCCCCGTTGCCTGACTCTGGCTGCACAAAGGTGACCTCCAGCCACGTGGCCATGGTGGGAGGCATGGGGTTTGTGAAGCGGGCAGAGGGACTGAGGGGTCTCTGCTATACCTGCTTGCCCTGCACTGGTGATGGAGCAATTGGAGGCTTGCGCTGTGGTCGTCATCAGCAGAAATGAGTGACAGAAATAAGAGTTGATCTCAGTACGATCCCAGCTCTTTCTTCCTGTTAACTTCTCACCTCCTATTTTAGGATTGCTGTAACCAAGCCAAGGAAGAGGCCGTTTATCCCATGGAGGGGAAGGTGCTTGAAGCCCAGGCAGGTGGAGAGGAGTCGCTTGAAAACGTACTTGAAGAAATAAGTTTCTGGTCCACAGAGAGGGTCTATGTGGTTCAGGAGTGGTTCCCATCCAGTCATCGGTGTGGCCATGGAGAAGGTACACGTGTCAGAAGAGAGTACCTGTTCTCCTTCCCTTTTGGTGGCAGTCACACCGAAGGAGGGAGGTGGTTGGACTGAACCATCCAGTCTGGCTGAACCCAAGTTTCCAGGTTTGCAAGTCTGCACATCAATTAGACTGTTAAAACTCTGGCTTTGCGCAGAGCCTCCCCTGGCTGCTGCCAAAGAATATTGATACTTTCTTTGTCGGAGGCGAGATGCTGACAGCTCTGTCTAATACAGACAGAAACGGGGTGGAAACTGGCACTGAATGCTAATCGAAATGAGCAGCAACTTACAATACAAAGCCTCCACCGTAAACAAATTAGTTAGGATGTTCTCTTAGGACAAACATTCAGAGTGGTTTTAGTTCAATTAGTTTCCTCTGAAACACCTGCAAATGGCAGAATGGTGGAAATTCAAGAACTGACCTGGTGGGAGAAGAGGTAGAGGAAGGGGGATGCATGCCTCTTCTGCTGGTTCCTGTCTCGGTGGGATGAGCTCCCCGTGCCATGTCTCTAAACGCGAGCAGGCAGCGAGGCAGGAGCTGCAGCTGGAGGTGATGCAGGCACAAAGTGTTGGGTTAAAAAGTTGCTTGCAAACCAGGAATGCTAGTGCCAGTTATCCAGGCTGTGATTTTCCCCCTGGTAGTCAGGTTGCTCATGGCAGTGGGTGAGGCTGGTAAGAGCTCAGCTCTGCTGTAGACACACATCTGCTGTCTAGCAGGGCTTCGTCTGGCCGTGCAGGATTGCGCCTCTTCACACCACTGACCTTCAAAGCCTGGCTGGTGTTTGCAGCTGAGCAGGACCTAAACTGCTGGCCAGGTGGAAAGTCTGATGTGGAAGCTTGCTCTGGAAGATGACAACCTTCTCATGTAAGACAGAAGCTGCCTTTCCCGAAGGGAGACGGTACGAGGGTTGCTGCTGAAGCAGGAACAGCAGCAGTTGAAACAACCCTCTGTTCTGGTATGCTCCCAAGTATGGACAAGTCATAAAGGTCACATTCCCATTCTGCTTCCCTTTTTGCTTATGGGGGGTGGAGGCAGAAATACGCAAGACAGAGTATTCTCACTCTAGTGGTTTAGAAGGGAGGAGCCGTATTGGCCAGTGAAAGAAAAACCAGGAAGGAGAGCACACACAACCCAAGAGTTGTCACTTCTGGCAGGCAGGCAGCCATCCTCCCCGGCACGAGGAGGAAGGGGCTTGGCCTTACCCGGCTTTGCAAAAGGTCACCAGGGCTCAGGTTTGCCTGGGAGCACACCTACAGCATCTCAACACCTGGAAGGACCCTCCGAAGCCCCCTGTCCTGTGGTGTCAGCTGTGGCATGCCCTCGCCTGCCCCATGCACATCCGTCTGCAGTTCCCAGGCTGCCAGGACAGGACAATCAGATATTTGCCTCTGGGAAGGAGACCTTGTGCCAGGGCATGGAAAGGCAGTGTTTGCTTTCAGGGAATCGATGGGGTGGTTTGGGTGTCATGGAGAGCGGGATCTGGCCCAGCTGGCTGTCAATAGCACTTCAGCTCTCTCAGCTCACAGTTATTGTCAGGGCAGCAACTGTTCAGGCACTTGTTTTCCGATAGAGCTGATTTGAATAATTCACCTTCCCTGATCTCTTTTTAAAGCCAGGAGGGACTAGCCTTTATGACCCCAAAGTGCTGAACAGAGCTGCAGGAGTGACTCCAGCTGGACTTCCTCCAGTCCTCTTGCTTGCTAGCTCCACTCCCCATCACCCATGTCTTCCTCTTTGGCTCTCCTAAGGAGGGAAGGAGTGAGGGATCTCACCCAATCTCTAAGAAAAGGAAGAATGACCACGTCTGGCCTGAATGCTATTTATAAATAAAGACCTTCAGAAAGCAGTTCCCTTTTTCTTTTCACACACTCTTACTCCTTCCCTCCCTGGCCCTTGTGTCCCCTCCTGTGTGGCACAGATGTGCCGCCTGTCCCTTCCTGCTTACGTGCTCCTGGTGTTGCTTCGTGCTGGTGATGTGGGGGTTCCAGGAGCACACTTGAAGACTTCTTGTGACCAGAGTCTGTTCTGCTCCCTATGGTTCGTGTACCCTGGGGAGGTCAGTAGCTGTGTGCTCACCCAAACAGCTGCTTCTTAAACAGGGAAATTAAAGGATAAAAGGACTGTAAAATAATGTCTGTGTCTGTCCTGCTAAGGTTCCTGGCCAGGCTGCAGCCAGAGATGGTTGCAGAAGCTGAAACACAAATGAGCAAGTTGGACCCAGGCAGATTTGAAAAACTAGCTGACTTCACTGAAGCCAACTCCTATTTAATCATTCCTCTCTTGCTTTAAATGTGGCATGTGCTGCAAGGTAAGTGGAAATATGTTTGTTTTGAAACCCTGGGTAAACGTCCTGTAGAGAAATTAAGATGTCAATCTGTAGCTGCATTTGTTTAATCAAATTGTATAAACAAGGCTGTGAGCACAGATCATCTTCTCACTCAAGTGCCTCATCTTTAAGGTGTTGGACTACCTCCTGCTCCTCCCCGTGCAGCCATCCCCATGCTGTGCTGGCAGAAGGGTCCCGGGATGCTTGCAGGGCTGCTGGAGGCAAATTCCCCTGGTCTGGCTTGTCCCCTGCTTCAGCTGCTGTTCAGCCTAACCCATCCCACCTGCAGCAGGTCAGGGTGCTTGCAGGGTGGTCTTGAGCCCAGATCTGCCACCAAGCCCCAGGAAGGCAAGGATGTCTGCAAGGGCTGCAGGGTGATCTGACCACAACCCCATGGCAGCTGCTGAGAGCTAAACTGGAGCAGACATGGGGGTCAGCAGGTGGGGGGTGACTTCACCTGTCCGACTTTACATGTTGTTCCTTTGTTTAAGTGATGCTGCTCACCCCTGTGACCTCCTTGCCCGAGTGGTCCTATGGTGTGCCCCAGGAAAGGGACACCCGGCATCACCTGTGGCTTCCCAAACCCACGCAGGTTGCTTACTGCACAGCAAAAGCATCCACGTGGAGTTACAGTGCCGTAGCTATTGCATTTTAATTTCTCACCTGGGTCATTTTGTAGCAGGTTCCCCATTGGGGATAGGCCATAAAAAGTAAGCAGGAGTACAAGGATACATCTTTATGCTTACTACTGGATCTCATCTTCCTTATAAATTTGTTTTGTGCACAGTTTTAAACCCACCCCCGTCCTTAGAAGATGAACTGTTTGTCTAAAAGGCATTATGTTTCCTCTCGTACTAGCGGGTCAGTTAAGAGGGAAGTTTGCATTTTACTGAGGAAGGTGCCTTGAAAACAGACTTAAAAAAAAAAAAAAAAAAGAGGAAAACGGGGTATCCTTTTCTTGCAAAAGGCTAACAAATTAAATCAAGCGGTTTCTCAGCTTTGCCTGTGTAGTGAACTGACATTCCTAATGAGGACATACGAAGGCGCGATGCGGTGTGTTAAAACCTATCAAGAATCAAAGAGTGCTTAAAAAACCAAATGGGCAAAGTTAAGGAGTGAACACAAAGAAGTTCAGCCTGGCCCCAGGGAGATCTGCTTTTAGCCAGTTCATGTGATACCTGCTGAAGTGTAAGACACTGGTTTGCAATTTAGATACTGTGCTGGTTAGCACCTTTGCTTTCCCCAGGTTTCCCTATTGTCTGCTCCACAGTGTAAGTTGTTGTGTAGCTTTGGGCAAGTCACTCAACCTCTTCCTTCCCATTTCTGCCAGTAAAATTGGGAACTTGCTTTGCTCTGTTTAAATCCCAGTCTCAGGAGGGACAGGCGACTGTTCTTTATTGTCTTTACATGACCTGTTACAGTGAACTCCTAACTTTGTTACTCAGCTCCTAAAACCAAAATAATGCTACCAGAATTATCAGAGAAAAGGTCTCTGGTTGTAAAGCAGAAGATAAGAGTGGTTGATGTGGAAGAAATCTTTCGATAACAAGGGGCTCTTTAGTTTGAGAGCACTTAAGGAATGTCTGTGTTATTGGCGAGAATTTTGATCGCTTCTTTTTCACATCTGTTCAATATTCAGCGTGTGTGTTTCAGCAATCTTTAGCCTTTGTGTAAGATTGAACGGGTTTGATTGGATTTTAGGCAATTAGTATACTGTGAGAGTTTGTGAAGATTTGCTTCAGTTCGGAGATATCTTCTCTTTGTCTGCTTGCGGTTTTCTACAAATGTGGGAGCAACTGCACCATGATGGTGAAAGCATTTGTGGAAAATCAGTATCAAAATCCCGTGTGCTTCTACTGCTGAAGTGGAAATTTAACTATGATCTTTCATAGTAAGAATTCTTGTATGATTTTCGGAGAACGGAAGTTTAGTTGTTAGGGGATAGATAAGTCGTGTCTCTTACGGGTGTTGAATTACAGAAAACAAAAGCATTTAGAAAGCTGTTCATTGCATATGCTCAGAAAGAAAAAAAACAGAGCAGGTTGTGATTTCTGAGAGCAGGAAAAAGGCCAATCTTATGTCATAGGCTAATAAAGTATATTAAGGATGAAGTCAGTAAAAGTTCTGCAGGAAATCCTTTGAAACTGGGGACAAATAGCAACTTACAGACAACAGTCTTAGAAAAATATAAAGTTAAGCCAAATATGAGTCAAAATTACATTTGGCCTCCCTTTGTACTTTAAGAAAACTTGGCAAAGGCTGAGTATCCTTCAGAAGGGAGCAGTGCTTGCCACGGGTAAGCTCTGCATGGCTCTTCTGCAAGGTGAGCTCCTCCATAAACAAGTCACAAGACATGGTCATCAATTCACGCTGTTGGTACTGAGAAATTTGTTCAGAAAGTAAAAGATAGTTAAATCAATGATTCCAAGCGCCCAAACTGCCTTTATGCTGGGTATCATGGTGACTTATGTTTTATAAGCCTTCAGAAGGTAATACCTTCAGGCCACAGTCTTTGCTGGCGTGAGGATGAAGCTACTTCATGTCTTACTTGCTCAAAAGTCTTTGCCCGCGTGCTTGCTCTCAGTGGGAGCAGGCTGCTGGAGGTGAAGGTGTTGCACATGGGAGCCTTGCCCCAGCTCCCCCTTTCCTCTCCAGCGTGCAGGAGAACTGGTGCCCTACTGTGGCATCGTGAGACTGGAAACCAAGAGTCTGAGCTTGTGCCAGATGAGTCACTGTCCTGCAAGGAAATTTCAGGGGAAAGCAACTGATTGTTTAAGGGATGGCTGCGAGCAGAGTGACTCGACTTGCTGTTTAAGTTAGAAATATTCATCGAAAAATCAAGTATTCAGTGCTTTGGAAATCTTGCTACCTGTTTTAGTTTTTGGTTTTTTTAGTCTAAATTGCTGAATGCTGATATTGCTGCATTTTACACTATTTTTTCGTAATTTTTCCAGTTGGATTGGAAGTCACAGCTTGAAAGTCCCAGTTGAAAAAGGAATTCTCCACGTTCTCCCCAGAACCAAAATCTCTGGAGGCTAATTTAGGTTCAATGTTATCATATTGACAACATCTGCTTGAACTTCACCCTTCCTGCTCTAGCTCAAATGGTTTGCATTCCCGGTTGTACCTGAAACTCTCCAGCACTTGCTCCATCAGGAAGGACACGGTGGGATGCATCGTTCTGGTGACCCCACTTTCCCCGTCTCTGCCACGATGGGTTGATATGTGGCAGATTGATGTGTGATGAGATGTGGTGGCTGAACCAGGAAATGGATTGCACAGCAGGGAAGGAAGGGGTGCAAAGATCTCGTGCTGCCACCAGGTACCCTCCTAATGTTTGAAGAGTTGATCCGTGCAACTCGGAAATCAATTTTCACCTTTCGCCTGGTAGGGCACCCATAGCAAGGGTGAGAGCTCATTATTTCACCCATATCAAGGTCTGGCAGGAAGGATGAAAGGCATTTATATTTGTCCTTGTCCCTAAAATCTTGTCCTCAAGCCTGCATCTCTTGCCTTTTTGCACTGGAGAGTCTGGTCTAATGTGAACGCTCATGATCTTTGCCGGACAAGGATGGGCTGGCAGTGTGCCAGAAGCTGGATTTGATTTGAATTTGCGTAACATGGAGCAACTCGATCCATCTTTATCACGGAGGTCGGGCAGGTGGAGACCTACAGGCCATGTGGGGGACATCTTCTGCCCTCCTCGTGATTTATAGCTGCCGTGCAGGGACGTTACCGGTTTTGCTACCCAAAGTATCTTGTGCGGGCTTATTTTTGCTAGAGGAGGATTGCCTGGAGAAGCATCTCAGAAGCACCCTTCGTTGATTTGACGCCGCTTTGTAGATCATTGCACCGCTTGGCGCGGGGGCTGCGGAGGACTCCAGGAGCGGGGGCTTTGCTCCGCCTGCGCGCACCCCGGCCTGCAGGGGGCGCTGCCGCG
>NW_010124656.1:0-373 GCF_000699245.1 Pterocles gutturalis
TATAAACATAAGACAGGCACATGTGTAAATTTAGATTTTGCATAATCCCCTGGGAATGCAAAATATAACTTCGGGTTTACTGTCTTTGATTCCTATTCAATTTTAAATTCCACTTAATCTGAAATACAGCACACAAATAAGGGGAAAAATCCAAGCCATTTCCAATTCTGTTCTCATGGTAGAAGGTGTTCAGAGAATCTGCTTTGCAAACTCCATCTGGCTGAGGATTCTGTCAGAATTCTACTCTCAAATCTGCTTTGGAAGGTTCTGTTCTAAACACACCTCTCACCTGTGACTACAGAAAAACAAATAGCTCATTTTACAGAAAACAGAGTGGCTAAAAAACAAAGCAAAATTCAGAAAAACGAAAACC